>NC_142927.1:6082500-6362500 GCF_054131065.1 Drosophila arizonae | reverse complement strand
GAGTACAACGAGCTGCGAAGTTTTTGGGAAGGAAATCTGGTTAAATGAAGTAAGAAAATTTGAGCTCGAAATATAAAGGAAAGTGGAATAGATGCTGCAAGAAAACATTAGTGAGAACTGTGAGGAAGCTAGAAAGAGAGATGGAATGACAGCTGAAGATAACTAGAAAAATCAGACAGAGCACTGGCATGACAACTGGAAGAAAACCTGCAAAGAGAACTGGAAAAATAAAATTGGAACACGGGGAAAAAAGACTGAAAAAAGAAGTGGAAGGACAAAAAGAAGGACTTGAGAAGACTACAAAGATAGTTGGAATGAGAACTGCAGAGAACTTTAAAAATAACTGAAAAGAAAATCGAAAAATCCACTGGAGTTACAACTGAAAAGAAAACTGCAATGAGATTTGGAAAGAGACTGAGTATATAGCTTAAAGGAGGGCTAAAATGACAATTGGAAGGAGACCTAAAATGCATATTGGAAAAAGAACTAAAGAGTGAACTTGAACTGGAAATAGAACTTGACTTGAGATAACTGAAAAGATAACTAGAAAGAGAGCTGAAATGAGAGTTAGGAAAATGTTTGAAAAGAAAATCGTTGGGCGAAAGACAACTGGAAGGAGAGCTGGAAACAGAACTGAAAAGGGAACTGGAAAGATGAAGACATATATAAGGAGAACTAGAAGGACAATTGGAAAGAGCATATACTACAGAATTGTGATGAAAGAGGCAAAGAGACCAAGAAAAATACTTACAAATATTTGAAATGTTTGCTAGATGGGAAGCTGGACTTACTACTAGAAAATTAGCTAGTTAAAGTTGAAAAGAATAGATTCAAGAGAGAGCACCTAAATACGACATATATTATTTAAAGGGAATAAAGGAACAAATTCTACAAGAAGAGTCTCCTGGAGTAGCTGGAATAACTGGAAAGACTACAGACAAAAGAGCTGAAAGAGATTGATCATGGGCTCTGGAAAGATAGCTTGAAGGCAGTTCACTTAAGTATTCTCACGATTGACTTGGCGTTTCCTTTCGGCTGCAGCATTTCCCAGCACTACGCTCAGTTAGTGTATTCACAATAGAAATTGAATAGTCGAAGTCAAGTGTCTAATTTGCATAGCGAACGATATTAATGAATGCCAAGCACAAGTCAATTGTGAGTCTGGCGACATTCAAGAGCACATTATGCGAATCGCCCTGCACTTGTGCAAGCATCAAGGAATCATATATTTCTGTGCCAGCTTGCAACGATTTTTGGGGCGTGAATGCGTTTTTTGCTATTCAAACAAGACAGCATGTGACAGCCACAATCACAGCCAGCAGCTGGCAGACAGACGCGTATTCGCATTCGCATTCACACTCGCACAGGCACTCAAAACATTTATCCTAGCCACACAATTATGACATCTCGCCCCTTGACTGGCTGTCCTGTCTATGTAGCTCGTGCGTAACATTAGAAAATTTGCTGTGTCGTTGGGTTGTTGGGTCGTTGGGTCGTTGTTTTCGGGGCACGACCCCAACAGGCGACCGAGCTGTAAAACAAAAATGCTGAAACATAACAACAAAATGTAAATCCTTTCAATTGAAATGTAACAGCTACAGCACTAGTGCAAGCCAACGGATCACAGCACCTAAGCCAACCAGAAGTTTAAGGTCTCAGCCCGGTGGCTGAGGGGCGCCGTAGTCGTACTGGAGTCGTCAGCAAATTCAGCTTGTTTGCGTTTCTAAGTTATGGTTACTGGTGCCAACTGGCTTAGCGAGTCAACATCGTCGGCGATAGATGGAGATGGAAGATGCTGGCTGGAGATGAAGATGGAGATGGAGATGGAGACGGAGGATAGAGATGAAGATGTGGGGCAACTGTGGCAGTGCATATTGTCAAGCCACTCATATTTGGGCGTTGTCAGTGAGTGTGGGGCGCACACAGTGCGTATGCTTGATATTTTTGTATTATGCGACAAAATTGTCCAACTGTCATCAGTGGCTGTGAAGCAATGCGGCAGTGGCTTAAACTGGCGTAGATTATGGATTTGACAGTTAGCGATGCGAGCCAAAGCGAAATGATGCGAGCTAAAGTGTGGAGTGAGGAGTGAGGAGTGAGGAGTGAGGAGTACCGAGTGCCGAGTGCAGAGCACACAAGTGCGAGGGCCGAGGGCCGAGGGCATTAGCATAAAAAATACGCACAGAAAACAGTCCAACGCTCATTTACAGCTCATCAACAGGTGCAGAAGCAGCAGGAGCAGTCAGAAAGCAGCGGCAGGAGCTGAGCACCGCCAAATTCAGGTTGAGAGCCGAGCTGTTGACCAGCGCGCAAAGACGTTGCTGTCGCATAAAGCGAAATTGTTACGCAAATAAAAGCCAAAGACGATGACAACAAACGACGGCATCAACGCCAGCAATGGCGGCGATAAACCGAATTGACAAAGACAACAAAATGAAAGTGAAAGAGCCAACGGAGATTAAGTCCGAGTCGAATAGGAAAGACTCTGCCTGCGATATGAATTGAAGTGAAGAGAGGAAGGAGACTGAAACTGAGACTGAGTAATTCTTAATTCTCCAAATCCTAATTGACTCATTGACTAGTGATCTCATTGAATCATTGGTTCATTCACTCATAGAGGAATTGACTCATTGACTCATTGAATCATTGACGCGGTGACTCATTGAATCATTGAATCATAGTCATAGAGTAATTGACTCACTGAATCATTGACTCGTTGACTCATTGACTCATTGACTGATAAACTAATTGAATCATTAAATTATTGACTTTTTGGTTCATGGACTCATAAAGGAATTGACTCACCGACCCATTGACTAGTGAGCTCATTGAGTGATCGAATCATTGACTCATTGAATCATTGACTCATTAAATCATTGACTCATAGAGTAATTGACTCATAGAGTAATTGACTCATTAACTAAGGAACTCATTGACTCATTGATTCATTGATTCATTGACTCATCCACTCATTGACATTTATTTATTTATTCATTGATTTATTGACTCATTGAGACATTGATTCACTGACTCATTCATTCATTGACTCTAAACAAAATAATATCGGTTCATTGTGGTTGATATTCATATAGATTTGCCAAAAAGTATGCAATATAAAGCAGGTCAACAATATAAGATGGAGAGATAACAAAGGTCGATTGCTTTGAATGGCAGCTTACTCAGAAGTCCGCATAGAAGTCTTAAGACTTGGATCTCGCTTAGAGTATTGCCAGTCAACAAAGTTGGCTCAGCCTGGGTGCCTGGGAGTCTGAGAGCTGTGGAGTGTTTGCCAGCGCCTAGGAACGACTCGAGTCGAGTCGACACGTCGTTGCGTCCCCCTTTGTTTGTCTCAGTGACAGAGAGAGAACAACTGCAGCATAAAAACACAGCGTGAGATAGTTAATTTGTTTTCACTTCAGCAACAATATCCCAGCTATACAGCTACGTTCATCTGTCCAGCTGTCCTGGCTGTCCTGGCTGTCCTGGCTGTCCTGACTGTCCGGTCTGTCCATCTGTCCGGCCATTCAAGCTGCTCTGTCCCGCTTGGCTTGGGCAACCCGCAGCTACGCTCCGCACGTTTTGGCTCATTTATTTTCAGTTTGACGCCCTGACGCTGCTTATTTGCACACAGACAGCTCAAAAACAAAAAAGAAACGAGATGCTGATAGAAAGTGGAAGCAAAAGAGAGTGAGAGAGAGAGAGAGGGTGGAAGGGAGAGGTAGAGTTCGAGGCAGCGGTAGAGGTAGAGCTAGGGCTGGCAGTCAAAGATGTGGAGTAGCCGCTGTCAAACTTATCAAATGGCAGCGCGAAAAAGAATTGTTGCAAAAAAGTGGGTGATTCGCGAATGGCGCTAGAGGGGGGTAGTGCTGAGTGGGGAGTGGCGAGTGGTGAGTGGTGAGTGGGGGAGTGGAGTGCGCGGGCGGTGTTGGGGCGAAGCGCGAGACAGTTGACGATTGCAAAAAATTGTCACAAAGCGAAATTAAACAAGTAAGAACGTTGCAGTCTGGCGTTACCGACTGCGGAATACTCATTCACATCCCATCAACAATTTAGTAGTTAAGTTTCGTTCTAATACTGTAGAATATACAGGTTTTTCCGATTTGCCACGCCCCAACTGGGCGTAGACACCTCATTTTTGGTCAGTTTTTAGAAAGAGATAACGTTACCCTAACTGCAAAGTTTGAATGCTTACCCTAAAAAAATGTGAAAATTACAGGGTATTTTTCGATATGCCACGCCCCTAAAGAGGCGTAAAAATTATTTTTGGGGAATCGATAGAGGAGGCTACCAGTAACTCAACTATCCAAATTTGAAGCTTCTAGCTATTATACTTTAGGAGATATAAACTTTTGCGGTTTGCCACGCCCCCTGTGGGCGGACATATATCTGACAAAACTTTTTGGTCTTGGGTGATCAGTCCGAGTATATATACAAAATTTGAGGTCTCTGCCATCAATAGTGTCCAAAATATAGGAGAATTTAAAAAATCACTATATCTTCAGGTCCGATTTGCCACGCCCCCAACGGGCGTAGACTTATAATTTATCTTCAGACTTTATAGAATCATACCATTAGCTGATGTGCAAAATTTCAGCATTCTAGGTTTACAACTTTAGGAGATACAGTTTTATCCGATTTGCCACGCCCCCAATGGGCGTAGATATATCCGCCATAGCTCGTGATCTTGGGTGGTCAACGCGGACCTACATACCAAGTTTCAGCTTTCTAGCTCTTCAACAAACATGATTTCTAGTATATCGGAAAATGCATTTTCCGATTTGCCACGCCCCTAGTGGGCGGATCGGGAAAATTTTAACACTTTATAAATCGGAGATATACACGAGTATGTGTTCCAAATTTCAAGTCTCTAGCTTCAATAGCGCCGAAATAGATTGCGTTCATACGGACAGACGGACAGACGGACAGACGGACGGACGGACAGACGGACAGACGGACAGACGGACGGACAGCAAGACGGACATTGCACAAAACCAATATACTGATTCACTTTCGTGAATGAGTATAAAAACGCAAAAACAAGCCGACAGCGCGAAAGACAGAGACAAAGAGGCAGAGGGAGAGGGAGGTAGGAGAGAGAGAGTGGAGTGGAAAGACAACACTGAATGTTGAATATAGAGCAAGTGGCAAGAAGTTTTATGGCAATGACAACAACAACAACAATGTCAGCAACAACAACAATAACAAAATCATCAACGTGAAGGCGGCACGTAGCACAAGTGCGGGTGGCTCAGCGACTGGTGCGAAGTGGTGCAGCCCGTTGTTATGGGCTGTGGGCAGCTGTCAGTGCAAATGTTTCAATTTGACATCTTTGCCCACTTTTGTCATCTGCTGATGGCGACATTTGCTGGTGGTTACTGCTCTTGTTGTTGTTGTTGTTGTTGTTGTCATTCCAACAGCAGCAGCAGGAGCAGCAGCAGGAGCAGCAGCAGTCGACAACAACTAGCAGCGAGTCAACTACCTCCAACCACTTAATCCACGTGGGGCACATGCATATTTTAATTAAATTGTTTGCTAGAGCCACTGCCTCTGCCACTTGGTGTGGCGCGCTGCGGGGCGTGGCTGCAGCACGTCTCCTGCCCAAAATGAAGTGGTTGCGGCGCTTCGTCTTCTTCTTGTTCCATATTGCTGCTGCTCGTATTGCCAGCTCCGAGTTTTTGTTGTTTGGTGCTGGAGCTAAAAGAAAAGAAATTGAAAAAGTTGAACAAATTAAAAGTGAATGCAACAATCACTCGACTTATTGTAAAATCATAAATCTACAGCCGATTGGATACCCTGTAATGGGAGTAACACACTATATAGATAGTAGACAACTAGTCAGTATGCATTCCTAAGGTTAGGGAGGTTAAGAGAAGCTCAAGGGCAGCAAATATATATGAGATACTACAGAGTAGCTGTAAGGGATATCTGATATATTGTACTTTAAGTTAAAATCCGGTGCGGTAGATCTTGAGGCTGGCATGGGTTACCTGCTTGGGTATTGCACCTAGGCCAAACAGAAGTTTAAGTTAGGAAGGAGCTAACCAGTTTGATACCCTGTATTAATATACACTTGCATCTCAAACAACCATTTAGATACCCTGTATTAATTTTCTCTTGCATCTCAGATAGCCCGTTTGATACCCTGTATTAATTTACACTGTCATCTCACAAATCCACCTAGGCCAAACAGAAGTTTAAGTTATAAAGGAGCTAACCAGTTTGATACCCTGTATTAATTCACATATGCATATCAGTTGACTAGTTAGATACCCTGTATTAATTTATAATTGCATTTCAGATAGCTGATTAGATACCCTGTATTAATTTACACTGTCATCTCACATAGCCAGTTTGATACCCTGTATTAATATACACTTGCATCTCAGACAACCATTTAGATACCCTGTATTAATTTTCTCTTGCATCTCAGATAGCCCGTTTGATACCCTGTATTAATTTACACTGTCATCTCACAAATCCACCTAGGCCAAACAGAAGTTTAAGTTATAAAGGAGCTAACCAGTTTGATACCCTGTATTAATTCACATATGCATATCAGTTGACTAGTTAGATACCCTGTATTAATTTATACTTGCATTTCAGATAGCCGATTAGATACCCTGTATTAATTTACACTGTCATCGCACATAGCCAGTTTGATACCCCGTATTAATATACACTTTCATCTCAGACAACCATTTAGATACCCTGTATTAATATACACTTGCATCTCAGATAGCCAGTTTGATACCCTGTATTAATTTATACTTGCATCTCAGATAGCCAGTTTGATACCCTGTATTAATTTTTACTTGCATCTCAAACAACCATTTAGATACCCTGTATTAATTTACACTTGCATCTCAGATAGCCAGTTTGATACCCTGTATTAATATACACTTGCATCTCAGACAACCATTTAGATACCCTGTATTAATATACACTTCCATCTCAGACAACCATTTAGATACCCTGTATTAATTTACACTTGCATCTCAGATAGCCCGTTAGATACCCTGTATTAATATACATTTCCATATCAGATATACCAGTATGATACCCTGTATTAATTTACACTTTCATCTTATCCTAATCCAACCCATACACTCACCTACCCACACTAGTTAATTCATTCTCACTCTCCATTCATTCTTCCAGTTAGATAGCTCCGTACTCTCCTCAGGCAAGTTTCCATTCTGCCACAGGGTATCTCATAGTTGGCCGTACCTCACCCAATGACATCTCACATACATACATATGTGCCTCACTTACATCAGCTAATTGCAACCAAGTGAAACCAGTTTTTCGTGCATCAAGGCCGCGTCAAGTTCACTTGATGGGTTGAAGCCGTCGAGGAAGAAAAACAAACTTAAAGTAAAGTTCACTCATTTGAACTGAGAAACAATTAAAGTACAGTGGTAATTCACTAGCACAGTCTCCGGCCGACGCTCAGTGACAGAGCTCTTTATCCATGCGAACTGAGCTCGGAATTCCCAAGCGATTGCCCCCTATGCTCTGGGCAGAGCTTCTTTAAGATTCCGAAATGCCTTTTCCTGGAAAAAGGAAAAAAAAAGAGTGCTGTGCTTTTTACTCTGTCTGGCGCTGGCGCTGCATGATAAAGCCGAAAATGCTGCTCGCTGGCCCGCCCACTCCATCGGGGCCTTCTATTCAGTTACCCTTCAGCCGCTGTCCCGCCTCCCGCCTCCCGATTGCTGCCTTTTGTGAATAGAAACGCATTTGGTGCGTTTGTCGTGTTTGCCCAGAGCCTGTTTGTTTGCGTTCAGATCAATGATAAAATATATTTTATTATGCTCGCTGCGACAACAGGCAAACAAACCAAACAAGCAGACAGCCGGACAAGCGGCCGGACAGCCAGCCGGACAGCCGCTGTCCCAGCTCCAGCTTCAGCCCCAGCACCGACTGCTGCTCTCGAGTCGATATTGTCGGACTTGTCCGCCACTTGCTCAATATTAATTATGCAGCGCGGGCACAGTGAATCCACAGCCAAAAGACCCATTCGTTATTCGCCGTTTGGCCATTTGGCCAGTTGGCCATTGTCATAATTTTGGCAAACGCACAATTAGCTCTGGCCCGAAGCCAGCCAGATTCGATGGGGCTGGTCTGTGTTGTATTCGCTGTGGTCGCCTCTATCGGGCTATTTTGAATAGCTGCAAAGTTGTGTCGATTAAATTTGTTGGCTTTTGTGATTATTTTGTGACCAGAGCCCTAGTGTACCCCTCTCTCACTCACCCTTTCTCTCTCTCTCTCTCTCGCTGTCTCTCTGGATATTGCGCTTAGCTGAATTTGGTTTTTGCGCCTGCGATAATGATGAAGCACGGATAGCGGGCTACTGGTCAGCCAGTCAGTCCATCAGTGAGACTTTCCATCCGTCCGTCCGTCCGTCTGTCTGTCTGTCTGTTGGTGACAACAAACAAGCTCAAAGCTAAAACCAAAAGCCAGAAGATAAATACTCAGCGAAACGAAATGATTTTCTAAGTAAGTGCAAATTGCGTTTTAATTAAAATGTAAAAATAAAGTACACAGCCAGAGATTGAGATACACAGAAAGAGAGCGGGAGGGGGGGTGGAGTGTGAGTGATTGCCAGAGAGCGGGTGAGGGCGGTAATGGGTCTATGGGTGTGTGTGTGTGTGTGTGCTGCCAAAGAAATAATTAAAATTCGAAAAGTTACTTGAAAATGTGTTCGCTGTTGCCGCGACAGCTGCCAGCGCACTTTCTCTCTCTCTCTCTCTCTCTCTTTCTCACTGCCACCCATCAGTCTCTCACCCTCTCTCTCTCGCTGCTCCTCCTGCCACACCTACAGCAGCTACGTGCCGTGGTCTTAACTCGATCTAAGCTCGCAAAGTGCGTGAATGTCACATTTCCATTTACTCGCATTTTTCCGTATTTATATTTTGTTCGACTGGCCACGCCTCCCGTTCTTTGCACCTCGCCGCCCTCTGCCCTCACGGCCGCCGACTTTGCCGTATCAGCACTTCCGTTCCGTTCCGTTTCGTTTTTTATTTTCCATCTACGTTAAATTTTTTTCTTTTTTTTTTTTATCTTGTCCTGCTTCTTGGCAAATGCTGTGAAAAATTATTTGACAAACAGTTTTCCGCACGCTTTTCCACTCGTCCCGTTCGCTTTGCGCCACTCCCACTGCCCCTCCATTTCCCCCTCGCCCTCCCCATCCCAGACCGAGTCCCAGCCAATCTGGCTGAAAATCTCGTTATTTTGTAGCAATTTTTAGTGCCGTCCATTGGGCGGGGCATAAAAATGCAAACTTTTTAATTGGGTTTCTGTGTGATCGCATTCGGTGTGGTGCGGCGGGCGGGCCGCCCGTTAACCGGGATGCCCGGGATTGCCGTCCGGATTGACATCCAAGTCCACAAACAGGCCCACGGCCAGGCCGCACGGCCGGACACCCGGACGGCCGGACGGCAAAGCTGCGTTGATGGCACCAATTTGACGCGGACAGCAAATTTAAGCGGCTTAGCTTGACCAAAGCTCGGCCAGCAACCGAAATAAAAAAAGAAAAAAAAAATGAAAAAAAAAAAAAAACAAGTAAACAAAAATAGAACCGAATACTAACCACAAAAGGCCACAAGCTGCTCTGCTCGCACAGCCAGAGGGGCTGTAGCAGGTGCGGCGGAGGGGGCGGGGCTTAAAAATGGTTACTCAGCTAAGATTTGACAAGGATCTGCGTAAATTAAGGCCTGGCTGTAGCCACAGATTTGCCGCGACTTAGGCTTACCTGATCTCCGCTCAAGGCTGTCACATTCACACGCCCACACGCCCATCGACACGCCCACTCGCACTCACTTTTCAGCGTCATAAAAGTAATTGAACTATGTGTGGACAGGCATGCATGCATGTGTCAGTGTGTGTGTGTGTCTGTGTGTGTGTGTGAGCGAGTACATATATTGATTAAGCAATTAGCTGAAATTACACTAAGTACACACACACACACACACACGTATATATAGAGAGGCAGACAGATACAACCAAATCAAACACACACACGCACGCACTCTATCTCTTCCTCCCTCTCTCGCTCGCTCCCTCGCCCTCTCTCTCTATGTGTATGTTGACGCCCTTTCAATCTTTGCATTTGGTGCGCTTAGCACTGCGCTGCGTAAACAACAAAAGCACCACAACACGCACCACACACACGCACCGCACACACGCACACACACACACGCACGCACACATAAACCACAGTATACACAATATCTAGCCAGAGAGATAGCGATATTTACAGCTACAGCCATTGCCATATGCTATTTATGCCCAGACACAGCTCAAATATACAAAGCCAACGCACCAAAACTTGGCCCAAACAGCAAGGCCAACAGACAACGGCAAACGGCCAACTGCCAGCAGCCTGCCGCCACGGCACATGGACTAATTGAACAGGTTTGCTCAGCTGACACCTGTTGCGAGCCGTTGGTGCACTGCGATTCAGACTCCAGCGAATGCTGACTTGCAGGTGAAATGGGAAGAGTATTCAAGTCGAGGAGTATATTGAATCGAGTCAGATCCCCCTAGCTTACTTAAGCTCCTTCAAGTCTAGTCACAGATCTCCTCAGCTGGCCTATTGACTTACAGCTGTATTCGGCTTGCCAATCGTCGAGTCTTGGATCTCTTCAGCTTACATAGCACTACTCATAAGCTCGAACAGCTCTTCAGCTGGCCGCTTGCTTCGAAGCAGTCAAGTCACAAGTTGCTTAAGCTTACCAAGCTCTATCTATCGACTTACAGATGTCCTATAGCCATCGATTCACAGATCTTCTCATACGCCGTCTAATCACAGATCTCTTCAACTGCTGCGACTACTCGAGGACTTTTAAGCCATTGAGTCGCAAATCTCTCTAGCCTAGCGCTCCCTCCTAAGCCATCTCTCTCTGCTGAAAAAAAGCCATTGAATCTTTTCGGCTTTTTAAGTTTTAACGATTCTTTAAGTTACAGATTTCTTCAGCTTGCAGTGTTCTACGTATGGATTCGCTTCAGCTAGCCAGCTGAACTCATGTAAGTCTTCAGAGTCTAGACTCAGATATATCTTCAGTTTTCCGAGGTATACTAACCCATCGCATCATAGAACTCCTCAGCTTGCAGAGCTCTGCTAAGACACTGAGTCACAGATCTCCCCAACTTGCAGAGATCTATTTATCGACTAACACATCTTTTTAGCACCGACCTTTCCAAAGCCATCTCCCTCAGCTTCTTCAGTTCCCCTTAAGACACTGAGCTAGAGATCTCTCCAGTTTACTTAGCTCTACTTATTAACTCACAGATCTATCCAGATTTCCAAGCTTTGCTAAGACACTGAGTCACAGATCTCTCCACCTTAAAGATCCCTCCAGCTTACCGACCTCTCCTAGCCCATGTTTCTCAGCTTCTTCGGTTTCCCCTTAAGACACTGAACTACACATCTCTTCAGTTTGTATAGCTCTATTTAATGACTCACATATCTATTCAGCTTACCGAGCTCCAGAGCTCTACACATCGACTCACAGATCTGTCCAGATTTCCAAGCTCAGCTAAGATATCGACTCACAGATCCCTCCACATTGGCTCACAAATCTTTTCAGCTTGCCAAGCCCAGCTAAGCTATTGAGTCACAGATCCTTTCACCTTGCAGAGCTCATATCACATCTCTCCAGATACAGATTTCTACAGCTTACATAGCTCCCATTGGCTCTCATATTTCTTCAGCTGAGGGAGCTACTTAAGAACCTGCAACTATTAGCTCCTCTACTACTACAACTACTACCCCACACCGCACTTTATCACATCTGTCACATAATCTGCATGCAAACTGGCTATACTCGCGGTCACAGAGTGTATTCATACTATAAACTGCATGCCGGCGTAGAGCTATGTCCGGAAAGTCTTTCACGTACTTTGTTTGCATTTTAGTGCTGAGCTTTGGCAGAGCTTTTAAAGGCGGCACAGTCTGTCGCGCGGCTTGTGGCACTGAAACGGCGCCCGGAGCCGTGACTGCGGCTCCGGCTATGGCTCCTGCGACTCCTGCTCGGGGCCTGGCTGCCATCGCATGTGTTGCCATCGATTTGGCCGTTTAACATTTATCGCCCCCAACTGCCGTCGCTCTAATGACTGGGCCAATATATATGGCCGGCAATTTTGCACTGCGTGTCACCTGCGCTGCCCAGATAAATCGCACCGGGAGCCGAGCGTAGCTAAACGGCCAGCAGCTCGATAAGGCGTCATCGGCAGCGTATAGAGGGGAAGAGCGGAAGGTGGGGGCTGTAGAACTTAGCAAAAGTTTCACCAATGGCGATTTGTTGGTTTATGTGCTGTGAATTGAAATGCAGCCAAGAATTTCGTTGCCTTCGGCCAGGTCTGCTGCTCCTCTTCCAACTCCATCGCTGGGCTAATGCAAAACAAATCGAAGCCAGGTGTTGGCCACTGAAGGGGCCGACTGGGTGGCTCACTGCATATTATCCATATCTAGATATGTATGTACGTATATTAATTTATATATAGAGTCTATAGGTAGTGTCAACCTGCCCATTGTCAAGGATGGCTAGGGGGCTGGGCGTAAGCCTGCTCCTTCTTTGTTTTATCTGGGCCAAAACAACAACAATAAAGAAATTGCCGGCGCGCTGAAGCGTAAGCGACATCCCATGCCCAAAGTGCTATCTGTGTCCTATACTGCTGCTCCTGCTCCTGCTACTGCTCCTGCTCCGACTCCTGCTGCTGCTCCTCCTGCTGCTGCTGCTACTGCTGATACTGTTCCCGCTCCTCCTGCTGGGCCGGGCACAACATTGTTGACCCCAGCTGGTCCGCTCGGTGTCCAACTTGTCGCTGCGATGATTAATGGCCACCAAACTGATAAATCAACTTTGTCGCTGTTGCTGTCACTGCACAAACACGCCGCAAAACGCTGCGCCCCCAAACATAGACATACGTACGCACACAAACACGGAGAGAGTGTGAGAGAGAGAGAGAGAGGGAGAGCGCACACTCACACATATTCCGACACTTGCGCACGGATGAAAATTCGATTCGATTCGTTTCAATTCGTCGCGGCTCACTTGAGTTTTAGCTAATGTTCAATATGCCACGCCCACTCAAGCACACACATACACACATACACACACATAAAGCACCTTATTGCGACATATGCAAACACACAAATTTCAACGTCCTGCAGCATTCGCCCTTTATCCCCAAATTGCATTTCATTGTCTGCCGGAAATTATTTCCAGCTAACCAAAAACAACAAGAAATACCCTGAAAATACCCTGTAGTTGAAGGCAAAACAAGGAGTTTTGGTTTGCCAAAAACGATCAATATATATAATATATATAATTTATTTTTATTTTTCTATTTTAATATATTATTTCTTGTATATATTTTTTTATTTTTATTTTTTATTTATTTTATATTTTTAAAGTTTGTTTTAAATTTGTTTATATATTTTATACTGTTAATGACACTACATTTATTTATTAATTGTAATATATTTTTATTTGTTTTTTTATGTGCAATAATTTTTTCTATTTTTCGTATTCTGATTAAAATTTTTATTTTATTATTATTTATTATATATTATTTATTTTTTATTATTTATTTTTTATTATTTATTATTTATTTTTATTATTTTTGCACCATTTTTATTTATTATTTATTATTTATTATTTATTATTTATTATTTATTATTTATTATTTATAATTTATTATTTATTATTTATTATTTATTATTTATTATTTATTATTATTTATTTATTATTATTAAAATTATTTTTATATGTGTTTATTTTGTATGCTTATAAACTTATAATTCATACACTTATACTCATATATATTTTAGTTCATATTGTAATTATTCATTAATTTATTCTACAATTTATATCTATTCTCATAATTAATCTCATCTCTAATGCTGTCTGTGACTTCCATTTGGAACCATCACATTTCAACAGGCTTACAGCATATCTCCAAGTCGATCCCTTTTACTTCTATGTGCTGCATTAGGGCACACAAAAAGTGCATTCGATGGGCCGAGGGATCTGTTTGATGGACCTGGACCAACAATAGACATCGGTGCATGGCCTTAAAGTCACGTTCCGCTAAGCTCTGCACGCATTCACATTTACATTCACAATCACTTGCACGTTCACATTCACATTCACATTCCCGTTCACATTCCCGTTCTCATCCACATCCACATTCACATTCACGTTCACGTTCACGTTCACGCTCACATTCAGGTTACATTCATTGGCATTGCAATTTGGCTCATTAGACACATTTCGTTGGCAATTAAGTAAATAATTTGTAAGCCGCAAACGTTGCAATAGCCGCGGCGGCTCGTCTGCGGTGCGGCCCAGTTCAGTCTGGGCAGTGAACCACCGATGTGCGAGTACCTTCGGTGTGACCCTGTCCCCCCTTCCCCGCTTTCTGCCCGGGGCGCCTCTCCCCAGCACCGGCGGCAGTTTATTATGTCGCCGTCGCAGTTACAGCTCGCCTGCGGTCGCCGCTGTGGTAATTTATGTTACTGCACCAAGTAAATGCCACCAAAGCACAGCAACTCACATGCACACACACACACACACACACACGCACACACAAACACATGGGCAGTGTTTGCGCTTTTGTTGTTTTGTTTGCCAATTGATTTGAAAGAGAGCACAAACCTCAACAACATCGTCCAATGCGAGAAGCAGCACAGTGGCTAGCACCACGCTAAGCCACCCTAACCCAACCTGACCCACCGCACCACCTTTGACCAGAGACCGCTGCACGCATTGTTTGCATATTCAGCCGAAAAGTATGCAACGCGCATATTTAAATGCTTCAAACACATTTGAGGTTTTCCATCAACACATTCAGCTCTGCGGCTCCATAATAGAGACTTGAAATTCCGGCAAATGCTCGCTAATAGGCTTACGCCGTAATAGTATCGCTGATCCTCTATGCAAACTATAAGCGGTACAGAATGCAAATTTAATATTCGCTCTAATTGAACAAATTTTCTAGATTTTATTTAGCAAGTGTGCGGCTGGGTACCTCTGCCTCTGCTGACAACTGAATCTAGTTTTATATTTAGGGATATCTGAGGTGATGTATATGAGAATGGGACGTAAATATGTGGAATAGGACTATTGCTATATTTGTAAAATCGACTGATATTTGTTGTTAATGGAATGGAATGAGGCTAGGTGTAAAATTAATTTCCAATCAAGACGGTGCTTGGAATTGATCGAAGCAGACGTATGTTCATCGGTCCTTCTATCCGTCCGCACTTTCATTCCGCTGTCCGCACTTCCAGCCGTCCTTCTATACGTCCGTACGCTCATCCATCTGTTCATCTAGCTCTTTGTTCGACCGTCTGTTTGTTTGTCCGTCTGTCAGTCCGTCCGACCGTACATCATCTTCGGATCAAGACAACGATCTGGATGGATCGAAACTATTAGATCTTCCATTCATTCGTCGAGCTATTCATCTATCCGTCGCATCGTTACGTTCGTCCATCTGTTCATCTATCTCTTTGTCCGACCGTCCGTCGGTCCGTCTTCCCGTCTTCTGATCAACATGGCGATCTGAATTGATGGAACTGGTGGTCTATGCATGCATACATCTATGTGCTCATGTGACCATCTATTTTTCAGTCCGGCCTTCCATGCTCACATCCGTCTTTCAGTTCCTCATTCCGTCCATACGTAATTCCTTTCATACGTTTTTTCTTACGTCCGTTTATCTGTACGTCTGTCTCTCTGTCCAACCGTCTGTTCATCTGCTCCTGTCTGTACATCGCTCCTTCCGTCCGTCCGTCACTTCTTCAACCCACCCGTACAGCTGCCCGCTCCTTGTCTGTCCTTTATCCAATCTTCCGATTGTCTCTCCCTGAATATATGTTTGAGGGTATCTACTAGTCAGACATGCTCAGCAACTGCACTCTAAATTTTTCCATGTTTTTTTTTTTTTTTTTTTTTACCACACATGCGAAGTAGATTTAAGCGTTTTTATGTTTTTGAATGTGTCTGCCCATTTTTTGTTGTCTCCCGGACAGATTCGCAACACGCTTAACTGTTCCATTAGTTGTGGTGCTGCTGTCCTGCCCGCCCGCATCTCAGCTGAACCCTGGAAGCTGGCCAGCAATAAATGTGCAGCTGTCTCGGCTGCAACATGCCTGTTGCCTGTTGCCCATTTGCTGGCTGCCGGCTGCCCACGGCCTGTTGCCCAGGGCCTGTTGCCGGTTGGGCCGGCCATCAGTCATGCAACTAATCTGTGAGTCCACGTTGGGCGTGGCATGGCATCCGATAAGCGCCATGTTGTTGATGTGTCCGAGCAGATCTATGGCTGTACGAATAAGCGTGATGATCGGCCCCTCTCTCAGCATTTGTGAGCCCGCCGGACTGGCAGAGAGGCGGAGCAGGAACAGGGGCAGGGGCAGGGTCTGGGGCTGGGGCTGGCTGGCAGCGTTATCGTCATCGCTCGCTACTTGTTTATGCATGTCATTGTTTGCATGTAAATCCGAGCTGGCTGCACCCCAGGCAGACGCAATTTCGACATTCCAACACCCTATACATTCCCCATTCCCTATTCCCGCCCACCCACGCAGCCGAACTCGCCCCCAACTACCTGTACAAGCTCTGCGCCAATGGCATTGGCTGCCTCTTAAAGTCTTAAAGTCTTCCGGCGATGGCGCTGGCGCTGGCACTGGCTCCGTCTCTGGCTGCCAATTTAATTGAATTATAGCGTGGGCGTGCGCGTGGGCGGCATGCGGCGTGTGGGCGTGGCTGGGTAACTTCAAAGAGCTGCTGATACGAACAAAAGTATGTTGCCGCGTGGAATTTCTTAACAGTTCCGGACACTGAAATTAGAAAACGACAACTTTCGCACAGTGGGGCAAAACAAAAAGTCGAGCACAAAAAAAAAAAAAATTAAAATAAATAAAAAATCAAAATTATCCAAAATATTTTTAAGACAAACTGAAATTCAATACAGAGAAAACGATCTATAGAAAAATATAAAAATAAAGCTTATGTTAATCTTCTGTTATTCAACACTATTTATGTTTTCATGACATTTTGAAAGAACTTACAGTGTAACAAGCACAGAGAATATTAAATAATAAATATCTACTGAATTGAAATAAAAATATATAAAAAATTATTTCTTTTTCCAAATCTATTTATTCTATTTTATGTTTAATGAAATTAAATCTAGCTTAACCAACACTATAGCTCAATAAAACAATAATTAAAGGAAAAACATAGTTCATTTTACAACTAGGAAACATTTTGAACATTAAAAGTAACAATCGTTAACCAGGCGAACAAAAAACAATGTTATTTATAATACTGGATATATTAATAGCGTTACGCAACACTGCCACTCATTAAATAAACATCACCTTCTTATATGCAGCACAAACGTCAGCACTTCAACAGCGTCCACCCATTATTTTTGCTTGACTGTCAACTGCATTTGTCCCACTGTGCGCGGCAGGCATTGGCATTGCATTTCAAAGCCAGCGACAGCGATTCGGGCAACGTAAGCATGCCATGTGAATGCGGACGGCCATCGCTAGTGGCTGAACCTGTTGCAGGCCCAGCAGCAGCAGCTGCTGCGGTTGCTGTTGTTGTTGTTGCTGTGGCTGTTGCTGCTGCTGCTGCTGCAACTGACGCGGCCAACGAATGCAACAAGAAGAGGAGCAAGAAGAAGAAATGCTGGCACTCTCGGCCTTGGCACCGCAGCTTATGCAACATATTTCGTATCGTTTTGCCGCGACTTTGCCGTCAAGTCTTGGCCGCAAATTATACCAAGAAACTTGTTAAACTTATTAAAACGAAACCTCAGCATGAAGTTGCCAAGGCAAATACGCTCACACACTCACACACATACACACACGCACACACAGCGACAGATACCTACTGCCTGCTACGTTATTAGCTTGAGGCAAAATGTTGAAATGCGAAGACGATGCGAAGTTCACAGCGGGTGGCAAGCAGCAGCTGGGCAAGGACATGTTTTTGTCATATTTCATATACATGTATATATAAGTATATGTATATATATAGACATCCATACTATATATATTATACACGACTATGCATATACCTAGCCGCGCATTAAAATGAGAACAGCGCTAAGCAAGTACTCGAGCTCAGAGCTGCGTGGCCAAGCACTCTCAGCATTAAGCTGCCCACTTGATCTGCTCTCAAGCATCGTTCGCCAACTAATTTTGCATTTTGTATTTGCAGCTGTCAAAAATGTAAATCAATTTTTAAATTATATACGACATATCTCAGTTGAGCTTAGGATAGCCAAGTGCCACTCGAGAGTCTAGAATGGAATTTGAATTGGAAATTCCAAATTGGAATTTCTAGCAAGCAAATTTCTATATTCGATAGCAATTGATATCTCAGTTAGTAAGTTATCGATAATATTCCGATATTTCTCATGTTATTTTAAGTGTCTATGTTAAGTGTCTATGTTAAATGTCTATCGATATTGAACTTTTGCAAGGGAAATCATCGATAAAGATGAACTTTTCGTGTACTGCAGAAGTTCTAAATCTGTCGATCTATAATTAAATAACTGTGAAAGCGAAAATAAGTGCTGTGTGTTTAATATAAATAATTAAGATTTTATACTATATATAATGAATAAGATGTATAATAATATATGGAAACTATTTGAACTGTGCCACAGACTCAAGACTCAAGATGCGCTGCGATCAAGGCCGGCTGCCACAGAGAATCCATGTGCTACTACATCTTTATCTTCTTCTTCTTTTCTTTACTTTTTGCTTTTGTTTGTCACATCACATGGAAGTCGGCAAGTAAATGAATCGATGGCCGCGTCGCTCATTAATCAAGTTCAGGCAGTCGACGAGTCGTCAAAGGCGTCGCAAACAAATGAGCTCGGCTAGCCCAGCCCAGCCCGGCCCGGCTCAGGCCACGGCCGTGGTCCGTCTGGCCGGGACATTGATGGTGACAGGCGTTGGGGCGCTGCTTATAATTACCAGCCATGTTTGATTTGGGCCAAAAGCAGCTGCTGCCGCTACTCCTGCTGCTCCCTCTACTCCTGCTGCTGCAGCTGCTCCTGCGGCTTCTGCTTCTGCTGCTTCAGTTTATACGAATAAGCCACAAAGTTTGGGCCCTATCGAGTGAGAGAGAGAGAGAGAGAGAGAGAGCGGGAGCTTGAGTGTTTTCAGCTTTTGTAATTAATACGCTAAGCGACGACTTGTCAGGTGTGAGACGAGCTCCCACACTGCCCGCAGGAGGCAGAAGAAGGCAGCAGGCAGCAGGCAACTGGCAACTGCAACTGCATAAAATTAATGACAGGCATAACATTTTTGCTGCTACTGCTGCTGCTGCTGCAGCTGTGTGGCGGTCGTTGCGTGCGGCACGAACGTGTTGCCACTGTGCTCGAGCAAAGTGATTTTCGAGGGAGGCAGCCGACATCAAGCGCTAAAGAATGGAGCAAAGTTTCAGCGGGGCTGCCACATGTCGATGATTAGTGGCAGCAACTTGAGGCAGTTGAGGCAGCGCTGCAGTTGAGCCATCTTCGCTAGTGAATTAATTGCTGCTAAATCATGTTAAGCCAGTTGCAGATAAGCTGGCGGCGGCCGCCTCCTTCTCCTCCTCGTGCTCCTGCTCCGCCTGCCGTTTCATCTGCAACTTCTCAACTTATTAACCCAACTTGCAGGACGTTAACTGCAGCTTGCTCAAGCGTCAATAAAATCTCGAAACACGGCAGAGCCATAAAACTCATTGTGCTCAAATTGTTGCCAGAGTCGCGATGGCCACAGATACCCTGTGATTGCACAGCGAGGGTATCTCTGTGGCTACCCCAACGCTTTACAATCAGCTTCAGCTGCATTCGCATCTAATCCAATGCCAATTCGCCATTGAGCTCTAACTGATTATTTATTTAAATTTATTTTATTTATTATAATTTTTTTTTTTGCAGCTACCTTCGGTCTAGCACCCCCTCGACGCCCGCTGCTCCAATGCAACAAATTTGCGCAGCAACAACCACAAAATCATAATAATATACGACAGCGGCAACTAAAAGTTATGGCTCAAAAGGCAGCCACGCACCGAGTTGGCCCACTGAGGCGGGTGAGTTAACCCGGCCATAACTGAGCTGCTTTCGACCGCCTGCGAGTTGCACTAAACATCCGGGAATCGTCGACATCGACTGACTGCGAGCAGAAATTAACAAGCAAAAGCGGCGAGTGGCAAGCGCAACGTGGCAACGACTCTTAGATACCCTGTGATCAATAGACTCTGAGCTATACTCTATATGTAATAGAATTGTTAAGAAAAAGGCTTGCACCAAGCTGCATTATAAGGGACACCTCTCGTATACCCTGTAAACAACTCTGCTGGAAACTGCCAGCTCTGATATACGACTTTAAGATACCCTATAAATAACTGCGAATTAGCTATAGCCTGTAGGCAGTTAACAAGTTAAACGCATTTAGTTTTGTGGTGCTGTGCGACTCTTAGATACCCTGTAAACGACTGACAATGCGCTAGAGCGTGTAAATCTAGTCTACGACTATCATATACCCTATAAACAACTAACTAATATGTCAAAACATACTCTGTAAAACAGCTTTACGACTATGAGATACCCTGTAATCGACTGACGATGCGCTCATACGTGTAAATCTAGTCTACGACTATGATATACACTGTAAGTATCTAACTAACATATCAAAACATATTGTGTAAAGTTGCTACACGACAATGAAATACCCTGTAAACGACTGACAATGCGCTAAGACGTGTAAATCTAGTCTACGACCATGATATACCCTGTAAGTAACTAACTAAAAAGTCAAAACATATTGTGTAAAGTTGCTACACGACAATGAAATACCCTGTAATAGATTTATAATGAGTTATAGATCTCCGACCGTTAGGTATTCTCTATAAAATTACAAAAACTAAGAAGTCAAAACTTGCTTAGATACCTTCCTAAGATACCCTATAAGCAACTAGATATCAAGTCAAAAGAAGCTAGATATACCCTGTAAGCAATTGTCTTCAGGCACTTCATTAGCAACAGGAGAGTTACGACTCTAAGATACCCTGTAAACAACACACAAGCAACCACATTTGAGCTCTTTAGACCTATGCAGCCCATCCCTCCATCAGTTCGTACAGGGTATTTAAATGGCAAATGTGTGCGAACTGCCAACTGCTGCAAATCCAATTTGATTGTGGTGCTGCGCACCAAAGATGTTGCATGGGTGGTTGGCTGGTTGGCTGGTTGGCTGGCGTTGGCATTGCTGCCTCAATAATAGAAAAATATTCAACAGCATTTTACAGCGTTGCGGTGATGTAAGTATGCCAAAAAGTTATTACGGGCCAAAAATGCTGGCACGCACAAGCAGCGGCAGCAGCGGGAGCAACTGCTGCAAGTTTTGCTATACATATGATATGACTGGCACCCTCCCCCCACTGAACCCCAGCGCCCTGCCCTACCCCGGGCTGCACATTAGTCGCTTGTTAAAGTTTGCCTGCACTCGGGAGGCGCTGCCATTGCTGTGGCGCTGCTGTCCAGGCATTTATGTATGTATGTATCTCTACACTGCCAACGGCCCAAATCCAATGAAAACGTATAATTTGCGCATGTGGCTGTTGCAAGTTTTCCTTAAACCTTGTGGCATTCATTGGCTTAACAATGCCGCAACATTTATTGATTTAGATAGAATTTTTCAGCTAGACTTTTTGGGAGCTGCTGCCATGTGTGCGTGTGTGTGTTGGCAAATTGAAATTTGTATATTATTTATATTCAGTAATTTTACCTAATTGGTTCTTTGATCTTTGTGCAGGCAACAATTAGTATCAAGGTGAACATGTAAGCAGAGATAACAAGCAAAATTTCTCTCTTGATTATTTCATTAAATATTAAGCTAAATTTTAATCCAAATTGAGCTGAAGCAATTCTTTAAAGAGTTTAGTAAAATTATAAAGTAAAAGGAAATTAAATACCTTTAAATATTTATGCCTCGGAAATGGCAAAAAAATATGTTTAATTATAGCTGCGACCCACTCGATGGGAGGGGACAATGAATAGGTCATATATGTATGATTGAGATCATATTAATATTTGTTAGATGTTAGATAAAAGAGGAACTGACGGACGGACAATCGGAGCGACAGCAGCAGCTTGAAGAGCTAGATTTACTTTGCACTCAAGCATTATATTCCCGCTCCTGAAGCTGCCCGATTCCTTTATAGGAAGACTGAGAAGACGTCAAATATAATAGAAATATATATATATGATCTAAGTTCAGCCTGAAAAGACTCTGCTACAGCAATCAATGTAAGGGACTCAGGAGGATGAGCCTATCTATCCTTAGGAAATCCACTACACTTCATATCAACTCATATCAATATCAACCAAATTCTACACCTCAGTTAATGCCTAGACAAGCAAGTCTTATCGCATAAGACTCTGGGAAGAGTCGCTGCATAGCAATTTTAAATAAGGAGTCTGCCACAACTGCTGATATACTTAATCAATGCTATATTCTGAATTCACATATTAAATGGGCTCAAGGCTTATGCCCCTCTACTTCTATAGACAGAAAGATCTCTCAAAAATCTCATTATTTTTGAGAATAAGTAGTGAATGATAATGAATATTTCCAAGCATTTAATTGCGAGCAGTTGCTTAGTGCCCTCATGCCAATTGGGTCATAAATCCACTACATATTAGCCATATCAAATCGCATGCTGATGAAGAGCTTGGAGTGAGCCCGCTCAGCATAATAATAACTTGGCCAACTAACAGACGCGGCCATTAAACTGTCAATGCCAATGCCGATTGTAATGGCCAGCGGGCATGCCCGACTCGGCCAGCGTAGTGGGCCCAAATGTCCAACATTTTGCGCTCCAATAAAACTGTCAACATTATAAAGCGCCACTTAAGAAATGAACAAAAGCGTCGGACCAAACATACAAAAAAAAAAAAAAAAAAAAAAAAAAATGGAAGAAAACAAAAGTAAACAAGTAAGAAAGCTCCAGTCGAGACTGCTCGACTAGGAGATACCCTGAACCCTCTAAGCTGATATTCTTATCATTTTGCACTTCTTTTATGAACACATACATACACATGCATTCACACGCACGCATAAGCCTGCGCTCTGCTAACTGCGCAGTAAGCAGCGACTGCGCTTGGGCTGCGCTGCAGTGTGGGCAATATTATGAGAATTTATTTGTCGAATAATTTCTTTTGTAGACATACGATCTTCATGAAACTTTCAGAGTGTAATCATATGATGAATATGTATGTACATTCCAAAGCACAAGTCTCTAGTACTTGAAATGCGTTTTTTACAAATTGGGGGAGAAGGGGGCGTGGTATCCAAAATCTGTAAATTACAAAATCTTTGTATCGATTAACTTTATATACAACACAAATTTGAAGACTCGAGGTCTAAAAATGTTCAAATTAGGCTAAAAAAACAAAATCAATTTTTCGATTATTCTCGATAAAAAAGTTATCGGACGATTTATCGAAAAAATAAAGCAAACTCGTACTGCGTATGGTACACACGAGTATGCATGCCAAATTTCAGCTCTCTAGCTCTTATAACTTCTGAGATCGACGCACTCATACGGACGGACGGACGGACGGACGGACGGACGGACGGACGGACGGACGGACGGACGGACGGACGGACGGACAGACGGACAGGGCTATATCGACTCAGCTCGTCACGCTGATCAAGAATATATATACTTTGTGGGGTCTGCCACGCCTCCTTCTGCCCGTTACATACTTTTTCACAAAACCATTATACCCTGATTTCCCATTTTCAATGGGTTCAGGGTATAAAAAGAAAAATAGAAATAATAATAAAAATAATAAAAACAAAAGCAGAAAAAAAAATGGAAAATAAGTAAGAAAAACAAACACAAATGATTCCAGGCAGCAAAATGGAAAAGAACAATAATCATAAAATTAAAGCCAACGCAGCACAAAAACCTCAACAGAAAAAAAAACACACACACACACACACACATATATATATGTATATGTGGAAGAAAGGGAAAAACAGGCGAAAATTAAATAAATAAACAAAGGCAAAAAGTATATACATACATACATATATATGTTTAGCATGACGCATGGACGTTGACATTGTTGTTGAAAACTGCCACTAAATGTCAGCAAATGAGGGTCACACCCACGCACCCGAGCCAACCGCCCAACCACCCACACACCCACACACACACACACACACACACACACATGATGTGACAAACTAAATATTGTAATAAAAATGGTCAAAAAAGTGAAAAACTTTTTTAATGAATTGACCGTAAAATGAACTTGTTGATGAGCCTTATGAGCTGACGAGACCCGCCTGGCGCTGCCAACCAGCCAGCCAGCACCACCAACCACGCGCACCACCTCAACCGGTGTGGACCATCGAGTTAGCGTGGTCATTTGCAATAAAAAAGGATTATGAGCTGAAGGACAGCTGCAGAAAAAAAAAAACCCGTGTGGAAATGAAGTGAGCGAGGGAGTAGGACAGAGGGGAGAGAGTGAGAGCGGGAGTGGAAGAGATATAGCATATAAATATTTACCAATGGGTGGGGCAGAAGCGAGAGAGAGCTGGCAAGTGTCAGTGCTATTTAACAACTTGCCGCAAAGCACACAAAAAAGACTGCGGCCCCGAATTTCAGATCCATGTGCGGGTTAAAACACACACAGAGAAAGCAAAAAAAAAAAAAAAAAAAAAAAGAGAAAATAAAATAAATAAAAAATAAAAACATAAACCAAAAAATAAAAAACAGGAAAAAAGGTGCGTGTGTGTCCACCAAAACTTGCCCCGGGTTGCGGCGCTGGCCTCGCCTTATTTCGGGTTAGCTCGTGCCCTTGACATCGTGCCGAGCGACAGCAGGCGGCTAAAAGACCAACAATAACAGCAAAAAGCACATGCAACATATTTCAGGACAGGACACTAAGCGCGACAGCTGCCGGGAGAGCTCTTTAAGGGCCACCTAACAACGGCCATGAAATTTATGGAGCGTCCGAAAGGATGGAGCAGGTGGGACTCGATGCGGAAGCAGGCCATACAAATTGGATGCATGAACCGGAAGTTGATGGAGGAACATATTCCATAGATCAGCAGAGAGACGTCATGTATATACGAGATATAAGATATGAGATAAAAGATAAGGTTTAAGATATAAGATATAAGGTTTAAGATATAAGGTATAAGATATGAGATAAAATATATAAGATATAAGGTTTAAGATATGAGATATAAGATATAGATATTAGATATGAGATATGGGATGTAAAATATAAGAAATAAGATATGAGATATAGATATGAGATATAAGATATAAGATATAAGATATAAGATATAAGATATAAGATATAAGATATAAGATATAAGATATAAGATATAAGATATAAGATATAAGATATAAGATATGAGATATAAGATATAAGATATAGGATATGAGATATAAGATATAATGAGATTTAAGATATAAGATATGAGACATAGGTATGAGGTATGAGATATAAGATATAAGATATAAGATATAAGATATAAGATATAAGATATAAGATATAAGATATAAGATATAAGATATAAGATATAAGATTTAAGATATAAGATATAAGATTTAAGATATAAGATATAAGATATGAGACATAAGTATGAGATATGAGATATAAGATATAATATACTCTATATCATGTATACTATATTCAATATCCTATCTCCTATTTCTTATCTCCTATCTTCTCTCTCCTATATACTGTTTTCACTATCCTACATCCTTTCTCCCTCTCTCTCTCTCTCCCCCTCCCTACCTCTCCCACTCTCCGCTCATCTGTTGGACACAGCAATTGACAACTGTCGTTATCCTTATTATTTTGACTTCAATCATACAGTCGTACCTTTTTCAAGCGCTCACTCTATTTGTCGCAACGATCTTAAAATGTAAAACATAGCATACATTACAGCGCCTGCCAGGGTATATATATATATGCGTGTGTGTGTGTGTGGGCGTACAATCATCGTGACAAAGTTGAGACATTAGCAGACAGAAATTGTAGCATATATTTTCTCTGATTTGCTTGTCTCCCGACAGTCGCTGCTATTGTTGTCAATATTGTTGCTATTGTTGTTGTTGCTTTTGTTGTTGCTGTTGCTGTTGCTTTGTATGATTTTGCGGCTCATTTGCTTTTATTAAAATTTGCACGTTTTTCACGCTTATCAAACGACGGAACAGACTCCGGCACAGACTCTGAAGTTAAGGCTTTGATTGTGCGTAACCAGCGCCCATACCTTACCTTTAGCCCACCCCTTCCACCCACCGCCAACTCATCCAGTCCCACGCATAGCCATTGTTGTCCCTTATGCGACTATGTAAATGCCTGTGTGTGTGCGTGTGTGTGTGTGCGTGTGAGTGCGAGGTTTACTTTATGCTAATTTCAGAACAGAAATGAATAAATGTCTTTCGTTTCTTTGACTTTGCGCCGTTTTTGCCTTTGCCTTTATTATTGTTATGTAAATTTTTATAGTTTCCCCATCATTTAGTTGCCCTCACTCACACACACACACACAGAGACACACACACAAGCAGAGAGAGAGTGAGAAAGGCCGTGTCCTAAACGCTTTTTCAATTCGGTTTTTTGAAGCAGGAGGCTCTGGCTGCGGTCTGTGGCTGCTGTTTCCGTCCGTTTCGTCGCTCAGCTTTTGAAGTAGAAAATTTAATTTTCATACAGACACTCGCAGACACACACACACACACACACACAGACACATTGAATGGCAAATGCATACATTACTAAGCGCGCGCTCAAATGTAGGCAATGAAATTTCCGCTTTACAATCCCTTTCGACTCCCCAGACTCGACGTCAGCTGCGACGTCAGCAGCGACTGCGACAGCGACTGCGAGTGCCTTGACGGCGCAACCTTTTGTCTGTCATTTGTTCTAAAAATTGTATGCAATAAATAAAAATTACACGTTCAACAATTTTTATCTCGCTTTTGTGATCTGAGCGCCGGCAATGGCAGCGCCGGCAACAATGGCATTTGGGCCGCCACATCCGTTTGCCCCGGGAGCCCGACCCCTGCTCCTGCTCCTGCTGCTGCCCCTCTACCCCTCTGGTGCGCTCTACCCCTTTTTGGCTGCCATCTAATTGGATATGTTGGGAGCGTTGTTGTCCTCGATTTTCAGCTTTTAGCTTTTGGCTTTTAGCTTTTAGCTAGCCAGCGATTGAGATTGCGCTAGAACGTCTTCTGCTCTTTTTGGCCAGCGCATTTCTTGATAGCAGCCGAGGACAAGGAACAACTTCAATTAGACGAACAACAACAGCACGAGGGAATCAAAATAAAAAGATAGTGAATAAAGAAAACGAGAGCGAAGGCAACAAGAAAAGCGAAAAGAAGCTGCAAAATGTCGCTGGCAACTCTTTGGTATGCGTGCTAGAGCCAAAGCCAAAGCCAAAGCCAAAGCCAGAGCCAAATCCGAAGCCAAGGGAGAGCTAGAGCTGGAGCTGTATAGAAAAGCGGCCTGGCCTGGCCTAGCCCGGCGGGCAATCAGAACTTATGTTTACCCCAATTAAGGTGAACACGAGACCGTTTTTGCGATCCAATGAGTTAGAAACAAGATAAAGGACTAAAAGCCATACAAACGGCAACAATAAACCGGTCCTAGGCCCGCTCCTGTTCCCCCCTGCGCACCGCCCCCGCCCGTAATCCAGCCCAGTCACAGCCAGCACAGTCTGGCCATGCATGTTTATGTGTCGCTGGCACAAACAATGTCCACGACGGGCAGCCGATAGGAGCTGGGGCCATGTCGAGAATACCCAGCCATGATTAAAAATTGTGCAAGCGTTCTTCATGTGCTGGGGTTGGCTGGGGAGGGGTGGAGAGGAGTGGAGAGAGGTGGGGATCCAGCCGAAAGCAACCGCCGGCTGCCGAGTGGAGGGCGATAAAAGCAAAGTCGCAAAATCCAAAACCAAAGTCGTTCAATTTTATTGTCATATCAATGCGTGGCATAGCAAAGCGTGGGCCCAAGCTGAGCGCGTGACACGAGCCCCGGCACGAGCCTAACACATTGTCAATTAATTCTGATGGACAAGTCAATTCGTGCCCCAATCAAACTCTCAGCTCAGCTCGCTCCACTCGACGATCTTTCGTCGTGACACGACACGAACTGGGCTTCGTGTCACTACAGCTATGCTCGATCAATTCTATATGTTCTACCCATGTCAGTCTGTCTCTCCTGATAGAGTCGAGCACTCACTCAGACTCAGACTCACGCACTTCCGTGAGTGTCAACGAACTGAGACTCACGCGCTCAGCGCTAGTGGCAACCCTTTAAGTCACGCCGCCCCGGCTGCTGCCTCGGCGTACTTGTCCGTCCGCCTGTCTCCGTAATACTCATTAGACATAACGACCTGCAGGCAGCTGCGTTTCCCTGGTCAACCACATTCTCATTCGGATCCCAGTCCATGTCCTGGTCGCCAGAATCCGACCCATCAGGCAGTCACGCAGCGCACAGATCAAAGCCTAGTGGAGCTGGAGGAGCAGGTGGTTTTGTTTGGTTTGGTGTGGTTTGTTTTGTTTTGTTTAGCATTGTTTTGCTCTGCTTTGTTTTGTTGTGATTCGATTTGACTTGATTTGATGCGGCTCAGTTTCGCTTCGGCATAGTTTCCGCCAAGCGGGCAGCACTTGGGGCCGTTCTCAAAGTGGCCTATCTGCGCCTTTCCACTATTTACACAGCTCATTTTATCTAGTTCGATTGGCAATTTATCTGAAATGCTTTTTGCCACAGACACAGAGACAGCTCGTTTACCTGAACGCACAGCCCAGCATAGCAAAACATGGGCCGAGGCTGGGCCGGCTTATAATTGGGACTGGTAACATGAACGGTATCGGTTTTTGAATCTTAATTTCTTTGAACAAAATCAAAGACCCGGTGACGGACGCAGCCAGCCAAAAGTTAACTAAGCAACACACAGGACCTCCATTGCCCTCCCTTACCTGCCTTACCCAGCTGCTGCTGCTGCCCTCCATTCAACTAGGCTTCGCTTTTCGCCAGCCCCACTAGAGTGAAGAGGACCAAATCGCAACAAATGGAAATGTTGTCAAGCTTGAAATCCTTTTATAATGACAAAAGGTTTCACCTCTAAGCCGATTACAGCAACGCAGACATTCGACTGTAACACTTCGCTCCTGACGTGCCCGGAGACAAGGCAGCGCAGCTTACGCTTTAGGCAGCACACCTGCTCTAAGGAAGTAGCTGCCGAGATAAGGCAAGCCCCAGAGACTGAGTGAGTGGGAGCAGGCCAACAGCTGCGCAGCTGCAACTCAGCCGGCATTCAATTTTCTAATTAGCTCTCAACATTTCAATTATACCGAGCTACGTTTATAGACTCACAGCTCCCCAATATTGAAAAACTCATCAGAAATCTATAGAAATATCTTGAAGAGGTCTATTGATCTATCGAAAGTGTTTTGCGCTTAGTTGACGATCTGAAGGAATTCCATATTCCATGCAAGCAATTAGTGAAAAGAGAGAAGAGAATGAACGTGCCTTGAGTCAGCTTCGAGTTCTCATGTTCGAATCCACTCAACTTCACAGAAGTTGACTGTGGAAAGTTTATGAAACTCTGCAATTGGAGCTGTCTATAAACAGTGGCTCACAGCATATTTCAATCACTTATTTATATGATAAATATATACAAATTACTGACATTTGGAAGTGACTAATGATGAAAAACTCAATTCAAGCAAAGCTTTAGTTTTTAAACTAAATTTGTATGTGCCCAAAGGACGTTATTTAGCTTTTAGTATGTTTTTCAGTACTTTAATACTAACTGCAAAATAGATATATGTATTTTGGTCATTTTTAAAGAAATATATAATAATAAAGAAATATGTAATAAATATTATTTTATATTTATATTTTATTGTGGTTTTGTATATTTTTTACTATATAATTGCATGTTTTTTTTTTAAATTAAATTAAATTTATTTATTATTATTATTATTTTTTTATGAATTTTTTTTTTGTTTTTTTTTTTTTATTTTAACAAAATTTCTATATAAAATTTATATATTTACATACATTTTTTTTATAATAAATATATATTCTACTGTATTTACTTGTTTTTTATTCAATATTTTTAATCTAAAAGTCTAATAAAGAAACTTAAATTTCTATTTCTATTTTGTATTATCTTTTTTATAAAATGTCAAAGCTTAAAATGAAAACAGCAAAATATTTTTCTTATAAGCATTAGAGCTGATAATCGCAACTATCGATACACATGGCACACACATCGATAGTGTGAAACATCGATTGAAGAAAATAAAGAAAACGACTATCGATGTTTCTGCAGCTTTACTGTTTACATATTTATTTTATTTATATTTTATGCTTATTGTCTATGGCTCTGCAGCGCAATTTACTCAAAGCCTTAACTTCTTAGTGGACCAGTATATTTGTACTTCAAATTACTATGTACATACATACATGCAGTAACATACATACATATATTATAAAATTGAGCTGGAATATCTTTGACATTTTGCAGTTCTTCAATCTGTACAAACAGATACATATATAATTATTATACATACATATATTGTATATATTATCGGTTGCCTCCAAAATACGAAATATGCAAGTTCCTTATATGCATTACAAGTGACGTTCCTGCATAGCCGATCTGTAATCTCCAACTCAAATCGCAAGACTAGCATTTGGGTGCTACGAGATCAAAGCTCAAGAGCGCAGATGGACAAATGGACGGACAGCGATGGAAAGACGTTGATGCATGTATAGACAGACCGAAGCAGGGACGGAAATGGTTACATCGATGCAGCTCAATATGCTGATCAGGAATACATACAAATTTAAGGGCTAGGCCACGCCTGCTGCCGTTCGTTGCATACAGAATCATTATACTTAGAGTTTACATTATTATCAGTGGATAAAAAGAGTGTTTTACATTGCTTTAAATTGAACTATAAAATGTGAATTGAATTCAAGATGATATCGAAATGTAAATGATATTTATAGCTTTGCAGAAACTTAGGTACCGGATCGCCAGATGATATTTTGAGTATGGGTATAACTCATTGTAGAAGAGCTAGTCAACTTTGGTTGTAGTTGTGAAAGAGCAAGTCAATCATAGATAACTTTAGAGGCAGTAGAAATATACTGCAAGAACATATCAGTCGAAGAACTAGAAGCTTTAGATGCAAAACATTTATTTGGTTAAGTAGACCCTCTATTGAATGGGTGAGTTAGAAAAACATATATGAAATGTCTGCGCGATGAGCGAACAATTATGGAAACGTGAATTTGGATGCTGAATGAAGTGTCCTCGCCTAAATGGATGAGGTTGGGTCGTTGCCGGCAGTGTCTTCGGCATCGATGTCGCTGAAGTCCTCCTCCATGGCGAGCGGTGGCACTGGGGGATTTTGGGTGCGCCGTTGGCCTTGGTTTTGCTGTTGCTGCTGCAGCTGCTGTTGTTGCTGTTGTTGCTGTTGTTGCTGCAGCAGCTGCTGCTGTTGCTGCAGCTGCTCCTGCTGCTGCTGCTGCAGCAGTGCGAGCGGCGTGCCGCGGCGCAACTGCGAATGTTCGACCAGGCTGCTCAGATCAAGATCGGTGTCGCGCATGGTGTGCATGCTGCCGCTGAGGCTGCTCAGCTCGGGCAGCCAGGATTCCGGATAGAAGTCCTCCTCCTGCGAAGCGCTGCTGCTCATGCCCAGGCTGCCAACTGGCCACTGAAAGCCGCCCATGCGTGCCGGATCCGGCGGTGGGCTGCGAACGCGCAAGCCACTGGTTAGCTCATTCTCCGGCCCCTGGCCCTGGCCCAGGCCCGACAAGGCGCTAATGGGCGGCAGCTCGAAGCCGGTGGTGCGCATCGAGCTGCTGCCGGCGCCGCCGCCGATGCGCAAAATGCCGGTGCCATGCATCAGCGAGACATGGTTCACCAGGTTGGTCATGCGCACGGTGTCCGCCGCTGGCACCGCCACGCACAGCGGACAGATGACGGGCGTGCTGTCGCCGCGATGCTTGGCCTGCATGTGCTTCACCAGCTCCTTGACGGAGTGGCCCATCTTGCCGCAGAACGGGCAAGTGAAGCTGTCCGCGCACAGCTCCGGTATCTCCTCGCCGGCAAAGAACAGTTCGCGCGCAGCCCGATCCAGCAGGCACTGGAACGGATGCTCGTTGCTATGCTGTCCCGTCTCCACCTTGTTCTCGTAGCACGCAGCGCACAGATCGTAGTTGGGGCAGCGCAGACACTTGTATCTGTAGTGCACCAAGTGGGTCTTGTCGCAGCCATCGCACTTCACATCCCAATGCATAGCCATCCTGTAGAGCGAGAGCGAGAGCGAGAGAGAGAGAGAGAGGAAGCGGTTAGTCTATCTGAACGGGTTACGCGTTTTTCTATACACAATTCTATAGCCGTTTTTGCACTCACTTTGCGATTTATTTTCAGCGTTTGTTATTTCTTTTCGGAATTTATAAATTTTTTCTATATATATATTTTTTTTTTCGGTTTTTGGAAATTTTATTTTTTTTATATTTTTTTGGTGTGATTTGTTTGGTGTTTGAATGCTTTCTGATTCTGAGCTCCTATAGGGCTATGCTATGCTGTGCCTGCTTCAACGACGATGACAGTTGACTCCGAGCTTACTATTATCGAGAGCGATAATTGCTTGGGATCTTATATAGAAGCAGCTGAGGCTCGTTACAGCTATTTTTGTTTATAGAGCGATCAAACTGCGCGCTCACACACACACACTCAGTCTCTATAAGTGTATATAAATCTGACTCTGTGTGCCAGATCCAATATCATATTTATTTCATTCAAGAGAGAGAGAGATAGAGGGAAAGGGAGAGGCCTTCGCGTTCACCTGACTCGAGTGGCCCTTGGGCAGGAGTCCTGGCGCTGGGCAGCCAGCGCGTGTCTCCTTCATGTGTGCGGAATACATCAAAATTCGTTTCGTTTGTTCGCGCTTTGTACATAAATTTCATGCAAATTGACTAATTAATTTTTGCGCAATGGATTCTTATCGTGCAATGCCATAGAAACACACACGAGCCACACACAATATTTGCATAATGCCCATGTGCATGTGTGTGTGTGTGTGTGTGTGTGCTAGGGTTAAAGTTGAAAGTTGAAGTTGGTGGCAGGATGCGCCTAAGCGGCACAGGCACGCGGTGCAGGCGCCCACGCACCTGGGGGCAGGCAGAGGCCAGAGCAGGAGACCTGCAGAGCAAGGCAGGGCTCCAACTGACCTCTATGGCTGCACAGGGTGAGGGAGAGGGCGGGGGAGACGGAGGGGGAGCGAGCGAGAGTGCACGTTGCGGCACAAACAACAATTTTAATGACGGATATTAAGCATAACCACAACTATGGTTAGTAGTAGTAGTTGCTGCTCCTGCTCCTCCTGCTGCTGCTGCTGCTGTCGCTGCTGCCGCTGAAGTAGCGAACGGCATAAAATTTACAATATTTCCGTGTTATTTTCTTTCTTGTGTCCCGCAGGATGAACAATGTAAGGCAGCAGGAGGCGGGCCGCATTGAGCCTGCCAAATATGCTGATTGCAGCAATAATGATGATTATGTTTGCCTGGCCTGCATGCACGACGCAAATTTGTTAGCCAAAGCGGAAGGAAGTCGAAGCATTGACAATGCCAGCGACACGAAACGAACTGCAACAACAGCAACAGCAGCAGGAGTCGAGCAGCAGCAGCGGCAGCTGGAGGGGCAGCAGGAGCGGCGGCAGCAAAACTGTTGCAGCTGCAAGTGTGCGCCACGACAATGTGAAGCAACAAAAGCATTTAACGACTTGCAAATGCGACCAGCCTGACGGACAGTCGGACGGTCGGACGGACGGACAGACTGACCTGACTAACCTGACTGACTGCCTGGCAAACTGACTAACTGACATTTAAACAAATGCCATAGATAGCGAGCTTGGGCTAGCCACGCTGGCCAAGTCGCAGCGCAAATACACTTATACTCACATCATTGCAGATAATCCAAAGCAATTTTCAATCAATCAATTAATTATTATTTTTCACTCGATGAATGCAGATTCGGTAACAATTTGAGAGCACGCGACGCTGCGCAGAGCACTGTCATTACTAAAAGACGCAGCGAGAGTGGCGGCTTTTCAATAAAGAATCTTCTTGGCGTTATGCAACACTGTCAATGCCAATTATCGATGCTGCTGTGCAAAGCTGTGGGAAGCGTTACCAAAGCAATGCAAGAAATTCGAGGTGGACAAATTTGGCGAGCCGATGGGGCAACATTCGATGATCTACTCTCGTTATATAACACTATCTTCGGACCACTTAACAGCAGTAAAGAATGTTAAAGTCGCGACTGGACTGGAAAACAGATGTAAACAGAGAACAGAAAAAAGAGAAAGAGAATCAGAGAAGATCGGGATATAACAAATTGGCTTTTCTCGGTCAGATATAAAAGTTATTCAATTCGAATTGGAAATTTGTAAGCAAATTTTGTGAACTTGTTCCACACATTAGAGATATGCGCTCGTTCGCTCTCTCTCCCTGTTTATCAGTCCCCTGTTATTAGTCCCTACTTATCTATCTTCTTCATATATATATATATATATATATATATATATATATATGTATCTCAGTAAGACTCTATTTATTTATCTCCATCTCTCCTCTTATTTCTCTATAATTTTTCCCTCTCTGTCGCTCTCTCTATATGTCTCTAGCTACTTTTACTTTCACTTCTTCGCTCAGTACTTCTATTCCGTTATCTTTCTCTCTTGTTTTCTCTTTATCTCTCCCATTGTTATCCCCTTCTCTCAATTACTATATTTTCTCTCGCTTTTACCTCTCTCTTTGTTATTCATTCTCTGTCGTCCTCTCTCTTTCCTTCTATCATTCTCTCTATAAAATATGTATATGTCTCTAGGTCTCACTCTATTTCTATGTGTCTGTTCATATATATATCTATCTATCTATATCTATCTCTCTCTCTTTCTCAGTCCTTTTCTCTGTCATTTTCTCGTTCCTCACTCTATGTATATGGTTCTCTTTTCTCTCATGTTCTTCCAAAGCTCGTTTATTACTTTTCCCTATATGTCTCACATTCTCTCTTTCTCACTCCAGATATCCTCTCTTTCTCACACTTTCTCTTTCTCTGTTATTTTCTCATTGATCTATTCTGCACTTTTTTCTCCCTCTTTATTACTCCGCTCTATCTATCTCACAGTCTCTCCTTATCTCTCAAAAGTCACTTTCAATCTCAACCAGTTCTCACTCTGTATGTCTCTCTTTCTTTCACTCTTTATCTCTCTCATTGCAATTATTTATACCCATTCGGAATTCAAGTGACAAACGCAACAATAGAATCAACGCCATGAGCCCTGGGGCTAGGGTATTCAACGACCCTTGGCCTTTGGGCAAATTATTGCATTGCGTGCGGAAAGTTTTGAAGCACCTGCACCCGAAACGCAGCCAACACCGGATGAATCGCTGCGGCCATATTAGCAAAGTGAATAGGTTTTTATTTGTAACGGAAATGTGCAAATTATTACCAGTTGTGTTTGTTGCTGCCCGTCCGAGTATTGTTATTGTTTTACTTGTTGTTGTTGTTGCAGTTACTATTGCTGCTGTTGCAGTTACTATTGCTGTCGAGCTATTTGCATAAGATCTCGATAAGCACACAAGAATTTTCCAGCTAATTGCGTCGCATAGAGAGCGCTTACTCCCATATCTGCTGGAAAAACGATCGCCCTGCCGGCCCAGTTCTCTATGGAAGTGGCCTTGGGTACACACATAAGCATAAACATTGCTCGGAAATGAATTGAGACGAGCATTTTATTAATTTGATATTTGTTTATGCAGTGCATGGTACGAATTAGATATAGGCTAGCGCGTAAACAGCCGAGCCGCGGCGCCGTTACTGTCTGCCAATTCTCAGGCCTATCCAGAAGCGATGAAGACACCTGAAGCTTGCGCCACAGCAAGTTGGAGACCTTGGCGCCACAGCAATGCGGAATGAGCAAAGGCCTCAACGTGCGACATCTTTTGAGCTGCTGTAAGTTTCAACATATGTGTGAACATATGTATATAGATAGATATATAGATATACATAAACAAAGCTTGATCACAAGATCCGCCAGACGCTGTGCAGGCCAAAGTTGTTCCAGGTAATTTTTTCTCGAGCTGTGGGCTGACAGATTGAAGCATTTGGAAGAGCTTGCTGCAAGTTTCAAGTAAAATCAATAAATAGAGACTTCTACATGTAAACATATAAATAGATAGATAGAAATAGATATACAAAACGTTATCTCAAGATCCGCGAGACGATCTGAAACCTAAACTCGGATATAGGCCGAAGCTCTTCCAGGTCACTTCATTTCGGCTTTGGATGTACTCGAACTGTGTGCTGAGAGATGGAAGCATTTTGAAGAGCTTGCTGCAAGTTTAAAGTAATATCAATTAATAGAGAATTCTGCATGTAAACATATAGATAGATGTACAAAGCGTTATCTCAAGCGTAAGCCAAAATTCTTCCAGGTCATTTCGTCTCGGCTCTGAATGTACTCGAGCTGTGAGCTGTGAGTTGAGTGATGGCAACAGTTGAAAGATCTTGCTGCTAGTTCCAAGTAAAATCAATTAATAAACATATACATATATAGATCTTGATCACAAAATCCTCCAGACGCTGTGTAGGCCGAAGTTTTTCCAGATCATTTCGTCTGGGCCTTGGATGTGCTCGATGTACTTAGAAGAGCTTTCTGCGAATTTCAAGTAATATGAATTATTCATGTAAACATATAAATAGATAGATAGATAGATATAGATATAGATATACAAAGCTTGATCTCAAAATTCTCTAGATGCTGTGTAGGCCAAAGTTCTTCCAGATCATGTCGTTTCGGCTTTTGATGTACTCGAGCTGTGAGCTGAGAGTTGTAACGCCTTGGTGGAGCTTTAACAATCCTGTGCTTGATATAGGTCAGCCAATAAGCATCTCCCTCTATGTATAGTGCGACTTTTTCCCTAATCATTTCATTTATGGAATTCAGTTCGAAGTGAAATTAAAACCAACAAATTGACTTTAATCGATAAACGCAAGAATAGCAACAACAACTATCGATAACGATCTGTGGAACTAGTTCATCTGGTCGACAGAAAGTGTGCATAGCGAGCAGAGCTTTGTGTTGTGTGGCATGCGGCATGCGGCATGCGGCATGTGCGTTGCGTTGCAAGTTGCAATTGGCAATCGATGCAACGGTTGACATTTGGCCTGCACTTTGAGCTGTTGATTTATGCATGTGGTGGCCAAGCGTCTTGCTCTTTTGGAATTTAATTTAATTTATATTTCATTTGCGAGATGCAGCTGAAGCGCACCGAGTGGAGTCAAATCGAGTCGACGGCGACTCGTGGCGCGATGGGGGCGGCGATGGCGATGGGGCGCGGCACGTCAAGGCGGGTCCCCGGCCAGGTCCATCTTCGTGGAGAGGCCAGGCTGCTATCCGTTCAGCTTTTTATGCATGTAGCCATTAACTGGCTGCCCGACTGGCGATTCGATTCCTTTGAGCTGACATGAAGTGCATTAGTGTGACACGGGCATTCGCCAACCACACCCGATCGGACTGGATGTTGGCCGCACGCCCAGCCAGCCAGTGGCCAACAGCAGCACCGCCCACACTCATCAAGATTGCAACGCCTGTTGGGCTTGGACTGACTCGGCTTGTTTGCCTTGCATTTGTCGTGGGAAATCAGTTTAATGGAAATTATAACATTCGATTACTTTTCAAACTAAACTCAAAGCAAGTCAGATGATGTGGCCATGCGCCCGCCCCCCTCTGTGGCTGGGGCTGCGGCTGTAGCTGTAGCTGTAGCTGTAGCTGTGACTGCGGCTGCGGCTGTGGCTGGGCGTCAGCCGTGAAATAGCAGCAGCCCCACCAAACCAACTCGGCCAGAGTTTTGGCAAATGCCTACAAGTATGCTGCAAATAAGTGAAAATTGCCAAAGCACAAGCTGTCAAGTTCTCAATCTCTTTATCTCTCTCTCCCTCTCACTTAGAGCTGAGTAAATTTTGCATCATCTGCTTTTTTTTTTTTTTTTTGTATCTCTATTTCGACTAAGTTGACGCAACTGACATTACAATGGACACTGGAAGCAGCTCAGATTATCAGCTCGCTAACCTTTCTGCCTCTTAGGGCATTCAAGTTTGCACTGGAGCTGAGAGGCCTGTGAGTAGCTGAGGGGTCTAGCGATTCATACTGACACAGCACTCAAATTATTTGTAAATAAGTAATCAAATAATTTATTGATGGAATAAGCAAATATATCAGGATCAAGCCAGACTGCAAGTGAGCTGGGAAATGTGACTCGGGATATAGCAAAGAGTACGAATAAATTACGCAGCGTAAGCAACAGAATGGAAAATCGAGCGACTCTGAATATGCAGACATAGAGGGCATCTGCTTTTCTTATAATCTAAAGTCTGAAGTCTTAAATTATATTTGAGGCATACATTTTATTTTATTTATTTATTTGTATTATTTATTATACTATTTGATTTTATTTTCATATACTCTTATTATTTTTATTTATATTATCTTTTTTAGCTATTCATTTGCAATAGCCAAGTATAGATGAAACTAATTCCAACTATAATTCATTGTTTGGGCTGTCACATTGTACTTATATTATATATTACATTATATTCCCAGTGTTTATTTTTTTTTATTTTATTTATTATTATTATTATTATTTTTTTTTTTATTTAAAGAAAAAAGCAATTTTATTTATTTTTTACTATATTTATTATTATTATTATTTTTTTTAAATAATAATAATTTGTATTGTGCCCGTCATGTCAAAAGATATAGGGCTGCCAGATGGGTTCCTCGTAAATGGGAACGAAATATAATTCTATTAGATTAAGTTGCCAATAAAGGTGTGAAGCCTTTGTTTAACAAAATATGCAAAATAAATATGAAAACAAAAACTTCCTTTTGAGTAACTGGACTTTTGGATCTTAGCTTTAAACATGACTGCAATGAAATTGCTTTCAGCTACTTTAGTGATTTTTTGTGTCAATGCTGATTTTATTTTGTTTATTTCTTATTTTATTTATGTTTTTTTTTTTTATATTTTATATTTTATTTTATATATTTTTCAACTATATATTTTGTATTTTTTTACTGTATTTTTGTGCACACGTGACGGCTACGTGATGTGTCCCGAGTGCAGGCAATGGCTACGATTTCAGCTCTTTCTAGAGTCGCTCTCAGCGTATGTGTGTGAGTGAGTGTGTGTGTGTGTGTGTGTTGGTGTGTGTGGGTCACGTGGCGCACTTCAACACTCAGACTGGCAGGCAGTGCACAGAAAATGCACTGCCTGCCGTCGATGTCGGGTTTAATGAAGTGCAACGGGCGTCGAGCAATTGAAATGCATTGCCTGCTTTTGGGTGTTCCACCTGACGTCGAAGACGACGCACAAATCACAGTGGAATTGTTATTGCAGCTGCTGCTGTTGCTGCTTATGTGGTATCATCAAGTGCCGTTAAACATGCCACACGCATCAAAGCAAGCGAAAATGCTGCAAGTACAAAAACAGCAGCACAAGCTAAATCCGGACATGTGGCATAAAAAGCCCGAGACGGAGCAACACGAGCTCTAAATAAACCAAAAACAAAACAAAATCACACACACGCACACACACAAACACAGAAACGAAAATAAAAATAACTAAAAGAAGAAGAAGAAGACACACACACACACGCTCGCCCACTCACTCAACCACCCGCCCACCAATTAAGTTCAATTCCCATTCACATGGCCAGCACAGAACTGTTCCCAGTTACTGTTGAGCCACTGTTAAGTCACTGTTAGCTGGCCATAACAATGGTAGGCGGCTCTGCCGCTGCCTCTGTCGCTGCCACTGCCGCTGCCTCTGCCGCTGTCTGCGCCTGCGCCTGCGCTCATGCCGCATTGGCTCGGCTCTGGCCGCTTTTAGCACAGGCGACCCGAGGCGCTGTCGTATGATTTAGAACATGTCCTAATAAAACCAGGACATTCAGCGGCACGCAGCCTTTGGCTGCAGTCGAGTGCCCCGGACGACGGTAGCGTACGCGGCGATGCCAGCGCCAGCTCCGCTCCGGCAAGCGCGCGAAATGTACGTAACTTTGCGGCTGCACTTGCAATTAGACTGATGGAGCCCGAGCTGCACTTGTCGCTGCCAGCGCTTGATGACATTTGAAAAACTTGCCATCTGGCTGGCGGGCAACTTTGTCTTGGCCATCAGGCAGCACGTCGACGCTCGACGCTCGACGGTCGACGCTCGACGGACAACAGACGTCAGTCAGCAGCGCTCTGTTTATGTTGAGTTGTGCTCATTAGTGCAGCTCTTATGATGATAATTTGGATTAAGCAACAAGCAGCGGCCTGCCTCCATGGAAATGCTATGCATTTCGCTTAACATAGTTCCCCTTCCCCGCACAGGAGCATCCGCCATGGCAGGCCCAGCGCATTGTAATACGGCATTTAAATATGCGCATGCAAATGTTGTAACCTTTGCCAATTATATATACAAATCGATTCATTCTAAATTACAAAATATATACAATATCTAAGTATATATGTCTGTGTATATCTATATACATAAGTTATATCAATTGAGGCGCATTTCTGCTGAGCTCAGCTCGCTTGCAACTGCTTTTCAGGTTTTCTCCGAATTGCGCTTGTTTTCTGAAATCATTTGAATTCTAATGGCTTAATTATTGAGGTATGTGCCAGCACGTACTATCCTGAATAATAAACATTATATATGTATGTCAAGTGATTAGATTAAAACAATTGTCAAATCAAGATATCTGTGACAATGGGAACAGTGGGCTTAGTTATGCAAATTAGTATATTAGCTATAAATGATTATTATATCTATATTTCAAAAAATGTTATATTATTGTCATGGTCATGGTCATGCTCATTGTCATTGTCATTGTCATTGTCATTGTCATTGTCATTGTCATTGTCATTGTCATTGTCATTGTCATTGTCATTGTCATTGTCATTGTCATTGTCATTGTCATTGTCATTGTCATTGTCATTGTCATTGTCATTGTCATTGTCATTGTCATTGTCATTGTCATTGTCATTGTCATTGTCATTGTCATTGTCATTGTCATTGTCATTGTCATTGTCATTGTCATTGTCATTGTCATTGTCATTGTCATTGTCATTGTCATTGTCATTGTCACTGTCAATGTCAATGTCATTGTCATTGTCATTACATCACTGCATACAGTTGAGCAACGCTGTATATTGTCTACCGATTACAGTCCTAATATTGTATTAAGGCATTCACTGCAGCTTCCATGCTTATCCGCACACGCTCAATTTAGCAGTAAATTCCCAAGGGTAAACTATATGATGTAGTAAATTATTTTTTTTTTTATATACTTTGATTTTATTTATTTATATTATCTTTTTTAGCTATTCATTTGCAATAGCCAAGTATATATGAAACTAATTCCAACTATAATTAATTGTTTGGGCTGTCACATTGTACTTATATTATATATTATATTATATTTCCAGTGTTTATTTTTTTATTTTATTTATTATTATTATTATTATTATTATTATTATTATTATTATTATTATTATTTTTATTTTTTTTTTATTTTTATTTTTTTTGGATTCAAAGAAAAACGCAATTTTATTTATTTTTTACTATATTTATTATTATTATTATTTTTTTAAATAATAATAATTTGTATTGTGCCCGTCATGTCAAAAGATATAGGGCTGCCAGATGGGTTCCTCGTAAATGGGAACGAAATATAATTCTATTAGATTAAGTTGCCAATAAAGGTGTGAAGCCTTTGTTTAACAAAATATGCAAAATAAATATGAAACAAAAACTTCCTTTTGAGTAACTGGACTTTTTATACCCTGAACCCATTTTCAATGGGAAATCAGGGTATAATGGTTTTGTTGAAATGTATGTAACAGGCAGAAGGAGGCGTGGCAGACTCCACAAAGTATATATATTCTTGATCAGGGCGACGAGCTGAGTTGATTTGGCCCTGTCCGTCTGTCTGTCCGTCTGTCCGTCTGTCCGTCCGTCCGTCTGTCCGTCTGTCCGTCTGTCCGTCTGTCCGTATGTATGAACGCGTCGATTTCAGAAGATATAAGAGCTAGAGACTTCAAATTTTTTTTAAAATGTCCGTAATTACAGCGCGCATATCAAGTTTATCATTAAAAATCGATAACTCATCCCGATCTTTTTTTATCGATAAAAACCTTATCGAAACCCAGTTATAAAATTATATCTTCTACACCTTTATTGCTAGAGTCTCCAAACTTTTAGTGTATGCTTACATGCAATTTATGCAATTTCGATTTTTGTTAAAATTTACCCCGCACCCTTAAATTCACCCCCTCACCCTCACTTTTGTAAAAAGCGTATTTCAAATACTAGAGACTTGTGCTTTGGCAATTACATGCATATCCATGTTATAATCATAATCTGAAAGTTTCATGAAGATCGTACGTCCATAAAAAAAGTTATTAAACAATTAAGTTCTCATAGTAAGCGCACACTGCAGCCCATGCGTGTTTATGCGTGGGTGCTTGTGTGTGTATGTGTTTGTGTGTGTGTGTGTGTGTGTGTGTGTGTGTGTGTGTGTGTGTGTGTGTGTATGTGTGTGTGTATGTGTGTCTGTATGCGTGTGTGTGTATGTGTGCCTGTGTGTGCGTTTGTGTGTGTATGCATGTGTGAGTGTATGTGTGTCGCAGTTCGCAGTTCGCAGTTCGCAGTTCGTGTCGTGTTTCTTATGTAAGCTGAAAGACGCGAAAAATTATTGAAATATCTATTGCTCCAAGGGTTCAGGGGATCTCGTAGTCGAGCAGTCTCGACTAGAGCTTTTTTACTTGTTTATCTTAGCTTTAAGCATGACTGCAATGAAATTGCGTTCAGCTACTTTAGTGATTTTTTGTGTCAATGCTGATTTTATTTTGTTTATTTTTATACCCTGAACCCATTGAAAATGGGAAATCAGGGTATAATGGTTTTGTTAAAAGTATGTAACAGGCAGAAGGAGGCGTGGCAGACCCCACAAAGTATATATATTCTTGATCAGGGCGACGAGCTGAGTCGATTTGGCCCTGTCCGTCTGTCTGTCCGTCCGTCCGTCCGTCCGTCCGTCCGTCCGTCCGTCCGTCCGTCCGTATGTATGAACGCGTCGATTTCAGAAGATATAAGAGCTAGAGACTTCAATTTTTTTTTAAAATGTCCGTAATTACAGCGCGCATATCAAGTTTATCATTAAAAATCGATAACCCATCCCAATCTTTTTTATCGATAAAAAACCTTATCGAAAAGCAGTTATAAAATTATATCTTCTACACCCTTATTGCTAGAGTCTCCAAATTTTTAATGTATGCTTATATGCAATTTATACAATTTCGGTTTTTGTTAAAATTTACCCCCCACCCTTAAATTCACCCCCTCACCATCACTTTTGTAAAAAGCGTATTTCAAATACTAGAGACTTGGGCTTTGGAATATACACACATATTCACCATATGACTACGCTCTAAAAGTTTCATTAAGATCGTATGTCTACAAAAGAAATTATTTAACAAATAAATTCTCATGATATTGCCCACACTGCAGCGCAGCCCAAGCGCAGTCGCTGCTTACTGCGCAGTTAGCAGAGCGCAGGCTTATGCGTGCGTGTGGATGCATGTGTATGTATGTGTGCATAAAAGAAGTGCAGAATGATTAGAATATCAGCTTGGAGGGTTCAGGGTATCTCCTAGTCGAGCAGTCTCGACTGGAGCTTTCTTACTTGTTTATTTTATTTATGTTTTTTTTTTTTATATTTTATATTTTTATTTTATATATTTTTCAGCTATATATTTTGTCATTGTCATTGTCATTGTCATTGTCATTGTCATTGTCATTGTCATTGTCATTGTCATTGTCATTGTCATTGTCATTGTCATTGTCATTGTCATTGTCATTGTCATTGTCATTGTCATTGTCATTGTCATTGTCATTGTCATTGTCATTGTCATTGTCATTGTCATTGTCATTGTCATTGTCATTGTCATTGTCATTGTCATTGTCATTGTCATTGTCATTGTCATTGTCATTGTCATTGTCATTGTCATTGTCATTGTCATTGTCATTGTCATTGTCATTGTCATTGTCATTGTCATTGTCATTGTCATTGTCATTGTCATTGTCATTGTCATTGTCATTGTCATTGTCATTGTCATTGTCACTGTCAATGTCATTGTCATTGTCATTACATCACTGCATACAGTTGAGCAACGCTGTATATTGTCTACCGATTACAGTCCTAATATTGTATTAAGGCATTCACTGCAGCTTCCATGCTTATCCGCACACGCTCAATTTAGCAGTAAATTCCCAAGGGTAAACTATATGATGTAGTAAACAAAATTGTTTTCAAAATATGAAGTGACCCAATTGAAATTTGAAGCAACATGTTTTTGGCTTCCGATAGCTGCCCGGCCATCTGTGCCGAAAGTTTCGAAACTCATGATTTTACGAGATGCGCAGCTTCTTGCCGTTGAAGCAGATCCATACAATTCATTTATCCAATTAGCATAATTGAAATATATGCTCGTGAAAATTTGCATTTTACATTATGCTCGACGCTGAAAGCTGTTTTTCTCTAAATGCGGCTCTGGATATGGCAAGCACTCCGATATGGCAGCCCTGGCTGGCTGGCTGGCTGGCTGGCCGCCTGGAAGCCCGCCCGCACTATGTTACATATGTTGCATACTTTTTGCTGCTTAACTGCTGCAAGCTGAAAATGAAAAGAAAAATGTTGCAAAGGTGGAAAAAACGAGAAAACTAAAAAACGGGAAAAGCGGGCAAAAAGGAGTGGAAAATTGTAATAATAAATAAAAGAGAGACGCAGCGAGTGGCAACTCGTTGCAGCGGTTTCACACGCAATTAACATATTCTCTCTGTTTCATTAAAATTGTTGCGCTTGCAGCGGGGCTACGACCGGTCTGAGTCCCCATCAGTCCCCACCCCAGTCGCACAGCGAGGATCAGGATAGCACCGGGATTTTGTACTGTTTTTTTTTTTTTTTTTTTTTTCCTTTCTACACGTGCACTTTTTAATTATTTGTTGTTATTTTCTCGTTTTTTTTCGCTTTTTATTCAATTACTTGTACACGCACTGATAGGGAAGGGGGTGGCAGAGAAAGTTTGCTCTGTCTGCCAAATGTTAAAAATGTTGCAATTTACATTAATGCCGCATCACTTTGCAGGTGCATTAAGCAATTAGCAAATGTAATTGATAAACAATTAGTGCGGCTGTGTGTGGGCAGCCGAGCCTGGCTGCCAAACGGTTTATTAACAAATGAGAACATTCCAAAAATAATCATAATGCATCAATTATAGTGCATGACATGTCGCTGCCCTGCAATCGGCACTCGATCAGGGCATATCAGTTCTTTAGCTTCACATGTAAGCTTTCAGCTCAGCTAATAAAGCATCTGCAGAGTCGGCTCGGTCACCAAGCTGTTGGCATGTATTGGGCCAAAACGAGTTAATGCTGACGCACTCGGAGCGTGAATTACAAACACAAATAAGCTGACACATACACTCACGGAAGTATTCAAATATATATTGGCAGAGAGGGAGCATACGCCGCTCATAGTTTTGCGTATGTGTAAAGAATTCATTAAAGTGTAAATTGTAAGAGCGAGCCATAGTCAAGTGCGGCATAGGCGACAGGCCTAAGCATGATTAACTGTGAAGCTTTTTGCTACAAAGTTGAGCTCAGAATCTAGCAAAAAGCTTTAATGAGCTTTCAGTAATGTGGGATTCATAGTAAGTAAGCTTCCGAGCTGACTTAAGCAATTGGAAAGAAAGCAACAATATTCTTGAAAGCTCCTTCGAATTCAGATTTTGATGAATAGTTTTGTACCGAAGTTTGCTCAAGGCTTTTCTGAGCTCATTTTTGATAATTTGATGAATTTCAAGGAAGTCTCAAAGTTACATATGTAAATATGTAAAATAAAGCTAAGTAATCTATCAATGTGCTTCAAAGCATTCAAGACTTGGACATGGAAAAAGATTGCGATAAAAATCTTATCAATTTGTTATTTTTAGTTTGTTCAATTCATTCGTAACCAATCCTTGTTTAAAGCTCATTAATGCAAGATCTAAATCAAGAAAAGCATTTTCAGTGCCTAACACTCTCAAATCTCTTTATCTGTACAGCAAAGCTTTCAAGCTCTTTAAGCAGTCAATCTGCTTTAAAACTATTTTAAATCTTAAATACTCTCAAAGCAGATTGCTTGATTACTTAACTTTACAAACAAAGTCTAAATTTGGGTAACTAGTTGTTTTACCAAAACTCATCAGAGCTTTCAAACATATTCCCCTTTTAAAAACAACAAAAGCTTCGCACAAATATTCCTTCAATTCTTCGTAGAAATTAAGCATATTTCCGAGCATACGAAAAGTGGCAAATTAAATCAAAAGTTTATTCAAGCATGATCCAGAGTCAGGATTCTCGATCAAGATGAGCCAATTTTTTAATATCTTTGTTAAGCTTGCCTGGTTGTCTCGCATAATTGTATCAATATATCTCTGTTTTTCCAGCGAATTGCTCAATTTTTTGTAGGCTCGCTGTGCCCATGGACGCACTCGTTTCGCGCGTAGCGCATGTCAACAAAGCCCCCCGCAGATAAACATGAAACTCAAATAAATTCGTAGTTAGTGTATTTTGGTCTATTGAAAAACCAGTCAGGCCGTAAGCTTGGCGCTGCTGCTCCCAGTGGGACGTATCGGAGGTATAAATGAATGCAATCGATTGTTGGGCTGGCTTAGTGTTGATTGAGCTGCTGAAGGCAATAAATCATCAATAATGCGCAAGGAGACGATTGTCATTTGCCTCATCCTGGCCGCCTGCTGCCACGCCTATCCGCAGAGCACGGAGGCACCGTCCTCAACGACTACGCCAAAGCCCGATGTGGATGAAAATCCGAGCAGCAGTACGACAACAACGATCATCTCTACAACAGAGAAACCCAAGTCTGAGCTGGAAGCATCGATCACGCCCAACTCAGATGCATCGAGCACCGCCCTGAAAAACGACAATGCATCGAGCACTACGTCCAAGTCCGATGAATCGAGCACCGTCCTGAAAGAGAATATTGCATCGAGCACTACGCCCAACTCGGAGGCATCTAACACCGCTCTGAAGAACAACAATGCATCGAGCACTACGCCCAATTCAGATGCATCGAACACCGCCCTGAAAGAGAATATTGCATCGAGCACTACGCCCAACTCGGAGGCATCTAACACCGCCCTGAAGGGCGACAATGCATCGAGCACCGCCCCGAAAGACGACAATGCATCGAGCACCGCCCTGAAAGGCGACAATGCATCAGGCACAACTCCCAACTCAGATGCATCAAGCACCACGCCTAAGGACGACGATGCTGAGGTTAAGGAGCTGCTGGCCAAGTGCGAGCAGCTGCGCCGGCGCCGTAAGCGGGACAGCTCCTCGTCTGAGGAGGACGAGGACAGCCACGAGCAAAAGTCAGTCAAGAAGGAGCGCAAGAAGCTGAAGAAGATGTGCAAGGAGCTCAAGAAGCAGCAGGAGCGCAAACAGCAGCGACAGGGATCGGAAAGTCTACGCGAGCTAGCGCAGGCTCTGCACAGCTACCAGATGAAGCAGAGGGAGCGCAATGATCGCAGGAGGAACTAAACGATCAATTGCACAAAACTATATTGAGCTCATTTTTTTTTTTTTTTAATTCACTTAAGTTTTTGTATTTTATTTTCTTTTATTAAATTTTTTGTTATTTTTGAAAATAAAAAACTGTTTTTCTATCCCCGAAAGTGCGATTAGTTTGTTTACTTTTGCAGTGATTAAAGAAATTTAGTTTTTGAGCCTTTTCTGCGTCCGCTAATGAGAAGCTCAAATATGGAGCGGTCGCCGCTTGATACCAGCTCCAAACTGTTATGCCCCAACCAACAATGGACTTGCTTGATTATGATAATAGCCTAGGCAAATGTTGACGAGTCGAAAGAGCCAAGTCGATCAATCCAGGTAACTGACTCAGCGCACAGTAAACACGATTTCTTTTCCATTAACTAATTGTAGGCTACGCTAAAAACTAAGAGAGCGAGAGGGAGAGAGAGCGAGACAGACCCTGATTATGCTGGAGTATCAGGGTCTGCCTCTCTCTCTCCCTCTCAGTTTAAGTGTAATAAGATCTTTTTTAAATTGATATATAGTAGATCCAATGTAATTTAAGAATTATCTGTGAGCTTGTAATCGCTGTAGCTTGACTCTTCTTGACTCGAGTCAAACCAGTTGCCGAATGTAAAGTCGCACCTTTAATCGTGCTAGTTCTTGGAAAGAGCCACGAAAACATAAACCAATATAAATAAATAACGGAAGATTAATATTTTTATTTTGTATCGATTTCGTGGAAACGAAATGAAGCTGCGAGTAGGTACAAAGCAGAGATACTAGATCGACCTGATTGTGGCTCCTGCTCAAGATTTGAAATGCCATTCCAGATATATATATTTACATATATACAAAAATATATAATGTGTAAATATATTGAAGCAAATTTTGTATGGCCAAAAATCTGATTCGGCGTAAAAGAGAGAGAGAGACAGAGAGAGAGAGAGAGAGAGAGAGAGAGATAGAGAGAGAGAGAGAGAGAGAGAGAGAGAGAGAAAGAGAGACAGACCAGAGATACCCTAATATATTGCTCCTTCTCAAGATCTGATATAACATTTATAATAATAAAAATATATTATATTATTTTTGATACGTAATAATATTTGTAAATTATCTAATAATATGTAAATTTATTTATTTTTTATTATTATTATTATTATTTATTTTTATTTATTATTATTATTATTATTATTATTATTATTATTATTATTATTTTTATTTATTTATTTATTTTTTCGACTAAATCCAATGCAAATTCCATTGCTTAACGAAGATATTTACAATAAGAATGAACGTCCGTCCAGTCAGACTGATGCTGAGGCATATACCGAAAACGTATTCAGCCACGCCTTCTGCCTCTTTTACATTGAATCCATATACTTACACAGTTCATAGCTAAGCACACAGCAGAATCGGAATTAGCTAAAGCATAAACCTGTTTCCCTCAGCTTTTTTCATGTTTTTCTACTTTTTTTTTTTTTTTTTTTTTTTTTTTTTTTTTTTTTTTGTAATGAAGAAGTTTGGCATATTTCATATAGTTTTAGCATTGGCCGCAGGTAGTCACACATTTGGCTCTCACTGTGCACATCATTAACATAAATTAAGTTTCATCTCTGCAAAAAAGCCGCAAAAAAAAAAAAGAAGCAAATTTTATTGAAAACTAAAAAAAATATATTAAATAAAATTAAACAATTTATTTTTTTTCTGTCTTTTAATTATTCAAATGAGCTCTGAAATTATTGATAAATTTCTTATTAAATGTTTTAATAGCCAATTGTTATTTTTTTTTTTTGTTCCCCACTTCGCTGCATGAGTTTCTGGCTAACCGAAAACGGTTTGATTTGCGTCTCGGACAAATGCTATATACATATGTATGTAAATAAATACATATGTATATATACAATCCGTAGTCCGTTCATCTTTAGCTTATTAGATTCCATCATTTGTGGATATGGTGAATGCAAACATTTCACGGTCCCGGCTCGTTTGTTAAATTAGCTATCGGAGCCCGACGACGGGAGCCCGAGAGCTGCGTCTATATATAATATATGATTCTATGCTTCTTCTTGTCGATCGACCCCAATGCTGAATTTGAATAAGCAGCGCGCAGAACGTGTAAAAATGTAAAATGCGGAACGGCTGTTACCGACTGCATGATACTCAAGGGAGCAACACATCTTCAACCAAACTGGGGTAGATGGAGGTGGACGAACATATTAACGGATAGATGACAGCTGTAGACACGGACAGAGTTCCAGGTGAAAAGTACACCAAGCTAATATACTCCAATCAGATCGCAAACGAGTTGAACAAAAGGCAAAACAAACGAAAATTGGTAAATAGGCAAACATGATAATGAAGCCAAAGTTCAGGCATTGAACTCTCATCAGAACGTGGCCGATAGAAAGCCATAGATGCTGGCCCAGAGTCGCCGAAAGTTGCGGTAAATGGGTCGACGCGGCATTCGTCGTGCTTTGAACTCTGAGGGCCCAGACGGCCCCAAACTGCGGCTAATTATGCACAGCCTCAAGACGACCCCAAAGTGCCCAAGAGGCTGGCAAAATGTGCCGTTAGCCAATGATTTATGCACCGATCGGCGATCGCTGGAAGTTGATATAAGCGGCAGCTCGCGGCGACTCCCGATTCAGTTGCCGTGCACAAATCAAGCCATGAAGTGGGCAATACTATCGTTTCAATCGCTGCTCGTCCTGGTCCTGGCCATAGCCAGTGGCCATTCACTGGTGAGCGGTAAATTTTTTTGATCCCCCCACGCTGCGAGCAACCAAAAGCAAACTGACAATCCACAACCCTCTGTCTCCTTCACTCTTTCTCTCTCGCTCTCTCTCTCCCGCTGATCGCAGCCCGCGATGAGCTGCGTCCGACTCAAGCGCCGCTGCTGAGCTCCACGGTGAAGCCGACGAGCGCACCCAAGGCAGAGTCAAAGCCCACCAAGCCGCTGATGATCATCAATGCGCCACCCATGAAGCAGAAGCATCTGGTGCCGGTCAGCGTGGAGACAGCCCAGCCGGAGAAGGAGCAAGAGTCGGCCCAGGCGATGCAGTCGCAATCGCAGTCGCAGTCGCAGTCGCAGCCGCAGCAGCTGAAGTCGTCGCTGCAGGTGCAGGAGGCAAAGCCGTTGCAGGTGACGGGCTTCATCACCAAGTCGGGCGACATCTACGAGATCGAGGACAAGCGCGGCCTGGGCCGCATCGAGCCCCGCCAGGCGGACGACGCCGACGAGCCGCAAATCGTTTGCAACTACGGCAATGTGGTCATCTACAGCGATGTGCCCTGCGATCAAGTGACCAAAGTGAAGGTGGGCGAGGTGCAGCCCCTGAATGGCCCATCCGAGCAGCAGCAGTCGCAGTCGTCCACCGAGGGCCCGTTGGCCGCCGATGAGGACGACAGCCAGCAGGCAGCGGCCCAGCCGCTGGCGGGCGACGGCTCCAATGTGCCGCGCCAGCAGAACATGCAGCAGCGTCGCCGTCGGCGCCGACCTCAGAAGCAGCAGCAGCAGCAGATCCGACGTCGCCAGGGCAGCAATGCCGTGCGACTTGTTCGTCGACGCAACCGCAACGGCAACGCCAATCGTAACGGCAATCGTCGCGGCCAGCAGGTGCGTCGCCGTCGCCCCAACCAGCAGCGCCGCGGCAACGGTCAGCGCCGGCCGGCTGCCAACAGGCAGCAGAAGCTGAAGCAGCAGCGTCGTCGCCAGATGCAGCGCCGTCGCATACAGCAGCAGCAGCAGCAGCGCCGTCGTCGCCAGCAGCCACAGCGCCGCCGCCAGCAGCAGAGGCAAATCATCCGCGACTACGACGAGGCTTAGGCACCGCCCACTGGCCGCAGCTATGGCCCGCAGCTGCTGATTAGGCTCTGTATCAGTGACGAAATACGAATAAAATGTTAATCGAAAGCCCGAAACGCTGTGTCCAATCAGAATTTTAATCCGATTTCCAATCAGAGCTGCAGCAAACTGAATCCTTGCTCCACACGGCTGAGCTTCAAGCAAATGATGATGCTATGACTGAAAGCTTTTTTAAAGCTGTAGCAAATTGATAGTAGGTGCTTTGCTTGCGTGCATCATATCATATATTGGTCATATTGGCTATATTCTTGCTTTGGTCTGATCTTACACTATATGCTTAAGCTTGTGCTATTGCGATCTTCAAGTATTCCTCTTAAGAAAGAATGTTTCCTAGTCATCCCTACTCGACTCTGAAAACAGTTGAGCTTAAAGCATTTGAAGGTACTTCTATGACTCAAAGCTTCATAAAAACTGTAAATTATTGAGAGCAGAGGCTTACCTGTATAGTCACACTGGCTTTACTGTTAATATTCATTAGCTCAAATGTCGCATGCGTCTCTCATCTCATCTCATCTCATCTCATCTCATCTCATCTCATCTCATCTCATCTCATCTCATCTCATCTCTCTCATCTAAACTAAACTATAAGCTTCAGTTCTAAAGAGTTTCTAGTATACTTAAAAATAAAAAAAAATCCAGCTTAAAGCAAATTATGAGGACATTTATGGCTTAAATATTTCTTAAAACTGTAACGAATTGAGCTTATTATGAGCTTTATTTATTATTATTTTTACGATTTTTCACTACCAAATATTAGCTTTATTCTTAGAGCTCTTTAATCCAGCGCCTATGGCTCTCATCTTATACTATAAACTTAAGCTTCAGAGCCTACGAGCTGCGAGTATTCTTCTTTAAAGAAAGATTTATATATCTACTAGCTTCAACTTAATATTCTTGTACTCAAAGTATACATATATTATTCGGTATTAAACGCTCGCACTTGTCAATCAAATGAATGAAAGTTTTAATGAGCTTTGAGTTCTTTCTAAGGCTTCGCTTTTCTTTTCTATTAACATAAATTTTAGTTAACCTCTCCTCTAATCTCTCTTAATCTTATTCGTACTCAAAGCAAATATATTCTTTTACTCGTGAGATTTATAACGTGCGATAAGCTTTCACTTTGGACTTGAAGCTTAAAGAAGAACTTAATATTTAGCTTAAACGCACTTTGCTCATTCATTGAGCAACTGAATTATCATAGTACCATCATGACTTTAGCTAAACGTCCAAAGCTTCCAGAAGCTTTATATACATTTTTTTTTTAATTTTTCCTCCAATCCTCACTTTTGTCTTGAAGCTTGAATGAGCTTTAACAATATTTTTCAGAAACTTTTCGTTGTTGTTAACTTTAAATATATGAGGATATTTGATCTTGCTGAGCCCTCTCTCATTTTAATGGGCGTGAGTATAGCTTTCTTGGCTACAATATTTAAATATAGTTTGCATAGATTTGGGAAACCTTGAGACACTTGATTCGTAATCCTTTGCCTAATCTCCTGCTTAGCTTCAAATTTTAATAAGCTTTCCTTACGTTAGAGAGTAGTTTTCACAGTGCTCATAATTCGCACAGTGTTCTGAGCCCTCCTTGACTTAATCGCTTAAGCAAATTAACAAGGCTGCAGCCTTCTAATTGTTCAAGCCAATTGTAATCAATTAAATGCCTATCACTTAAGTTCTTCAATTAAACGCATTTAGCCTTACAAGCTAAATAAATAGTTAGCTTGAAGCGTTAAGCAGCTTAAGCGCCCGACAAACATGCAGAATTTCCTCAACATTTCTTTCCTCAAACTGTTTTGTTTTGTTTTGTGAGTTGCGTGAATGGAAATGATTTCAAATTCAATTTGCGTTGCTTGGAATTTGCATGAATATTGATTGACATCAATTAACTATTGTGGGATAACTATTCCATCGCATACTTTTCGGCAGCGCTGCTAATTCAGCATATATGTATTTATTCCTGCTCCTGCTGCTGCTCGCAATTTCATGCATATTTCAATTTCTAATAATTGCTTGAATTATCAACAAATGTCAATCGAAACGAAACGCTTGCTACATTAATTGCAACTAGATTTAGCCAAGCTCGACTCGAGCTGCTGCGCATTGCGTGTGGCATGCAGCATGAGGCGTGCGGCGGGCGGGCCGCGGCGTGTTGCGTGCGCTGTGCGAGCTGCAAGTTGTTGATTGCGGACTGCGGATTGCGGGCTCTGTGGCAGCAGCAGCAGCAGCAGCAGCAGGGGCAGGAGCAGGAGCAGCAGGAGCAGCATCAGCGTCAGTTACAAGCAACGCAAAGCAGATGCATTCTGTGCGCTCGGGCACAGCGCACTTAACACATAAAACAAATGCAACATCGACAACAACAGCAGCAGCAGCAGCAGAAGCAGGAGCAGGAGTAGCAACAGTGACTAGAGTCAGTCCTGCCCCCAACGCGACGAGCGCCAGAAAGTCATTCAAAAGTCAACCAACTTTCTTCGTTTTGAAAAACGTTAAAGAGCAGAACAAGAAATACTTGCACACTCACACACACACGCACACACATACACACACATGTGTGTCTGGAGGGGGCTGGATGAAAACTTGGCAAAGCAGCTACAGCAGCAAGACAAGCCATAAAAGCAAGTCGCCTGCTGATTTTGCTTTGTTCTTCGCATGCACACGAATGCCCACAATAGCAACAACCCCAAGACCTAAACACCCCCACCCCCCGTCGGCCCAGACTCCTGGCAGCCGTGTAAGATCCCTGGCATAACCCTGTCATGTCAGACCCGGCCCGATCTCGGCTGGGAACGGGGCTGCTGCTGCACTTCTGGGCTGCGCCTCCTCTCCAAGGTGCCATCTAAATGTGCGGCACGTTGACGTTGACGTTGAGGTTGACGTCGCTGTCGCGTCGCTGTCGACGTCGCTGTCTTGGACCGAAGCTGTTGTGCGTTGAGCCTTCAAGTTTATCACCTCATTGTTTTTGCACGCTGGCGCTGGGAGCTCATTGTCAGCGCCTGCACATATGTGTGTGTGTGTGTTTCCCTCTCTCCCTCTGTGTGTGTGTGGTTTTTATCGTTCGCCCAACTGCAGCGGCAGCCACTCAAAGGTGGTAATGCCGACATGAAGCTGACGTTTGGGTCGTAAAATGCATAAACAAATTCGAATGCCGTTGCCATTTATGGTTAAATCAGCTGCCAGAGCTGCCAGACAGTCCGTGGGCGTTGCCAGACATGCATAGTTCAGCACAGACAGTGATTATGAATGTTTATGAAAGTGACTAAGGGGTATTTATAGGTTTATCAGGAAGTGTTTAGCGAGTGCATTGCACTGCAGGCTCAAAGAATATGGCGGACATTAAAGAAGGGCTACAGACTGGCTGCCGACTCTGACTCTGACTCTGTTTATTCAAGTGCAGATAGCTAGAGACTTTGCTAGGAATAGTTAAACTGCATGGGATATAGAGTATATATCTATGTATATAATCAGATACATATCTTACTTTACGCTCAGCATCTAGCCTAGTGCATCTCTATATTTGGCCCTTCGACAACTTTTATGCGATAGCTTTACTCAAGCTATCGATGACGCTAAGTACATAAAATATCGAATACGAAATTCCAGAAATGTTGCTTAAATTTGCCAAACAAATGGAATGCATTAAAAAGTGTTGAATTTAATCTTGAAAAAAGTACAGCTCATGGTTCAAACCGAAGCCAACATCCACAGGAATATCAATGAGCTATGAGAATCCAAAAAGCTTCAGTATTGGGCCAACATCTACATCTACTGAGCATATGCTGATATATTGAATGATGTGCTATACCGAATATGTATGTACGTACATATACCATATATAATCACATGCACGTAGCTGCAACATAAAGCTCTTATCATCAGCTGCTTCATCTATGACTCTAACTGGGCTAGTTCAAATGAGAGAAAATAACTCTTAAATCAGAGCACCACAGCTTTGCTTTTTATACCGTTAGTTAAGTCCTTTATATGGCAGGTAAGTGTAATGCTTTCGCTTTCATCCAACTGAGTTGCAAAATTTCACAATTTATAGCCTGGCGATTTACAGCGACTGCGGTAGAGTGAGCCCATAGCCCACAGCTATGAGGTGTATCAATAACCTTGAACTGCTGTCGGCTTAAATGCTGGGAACAGCTCGACTGGCCAATAAACTAATATTGAACAGAGCAGGTGAGCAAGGATGAAAATGGGAATGGGAACACGAACAGGAACAGGAACAAAGCAATGTAAAAGAGAATAACGAGCAGGGGGCGCAGCGAGAGGCGAGAGGCGAGAGGGAGGCCGGTAGCTGCGTGCCTGGGCACATCGTGCATTTAACTTTGTCAAACAAAAATCCTTTGGGCAAAGAGTTTGTCTGGCACACGCACAGACATTAGATAGCTGGGAAGCGAAAGGGAGACAGACAGAGAGAGATAGAGAGAGAGAGAGAGGGCAAAATTGTGTGGGTGAAACTGAAGATATAATCTCATAAAGATAAAACAGTTTATTGCGGAGACGAACAAAATGGAGCACAAGTTAAAGTGGAAGATGAATTTTCAAATGCACATGAAGATAGCTAGAGACAGGCAGACAGACAGAAAGAGAGAGAGAGAGAGAGCGAGAGAGAGAGAGAGAGGGAGGGAGGTAGACAGAGCTAGAAACGATATGAAGCGGTTTAAGGAACCCATTGACCCCCTGCCGATATGCCAGCTAAGATGGCCGACGGCGCTCAGTGAAATGCGAAAATCTGTCAATTATTTAAATCGCCTGCCAAAAATCTGAGCACCGGCTCGAGCTTTGGCCCGCAGCCCAACTGAAGTGCTGGCGCCATCTACTGGCCGCGGGCGGTCCTCAGCATCGCCCATTGTTATGCTATAGTCGAGAGTCGAGAGTCCCACGGCCTGACTTGACTGCCCAAACTATGGCCCCGGCGAGGCCGAGGCTTGTCTGCTGGTAATTAACATGAAAATAAGCGCATTAACATCATGGACGCTGGCGGTTTATGTTCCTGATGAATGGATGGAGCGTAGGCAGGCCATGGGCAGGGCCAGGAGCCAGTGGCCAGGGGGAGGGGGGATGGGGGCAGGGCAGGTTATTTGGGGTGGTGAATTTGAAGCGGTTTTTGGCTTAAGGACCGCCAGCGCTTGCCAGGGGCAACCGTCTAAAAACGACTAAGGCCTGGTCCCTAATTATGAAATCGAAATCGAAACGAAAATTCGCTCAGCGAATTTGCCGCGAAAAACGTAAAGCGCGCAAATTAAAATAATAAATTCGCTAAATTAAAGTAGGAAGTCATTAAAGACGCTGCCAGACAGACAGACAGACAGACGGACGGACGGACGGAGAGACAGACAGGTAGACAGACGGATGAGCCACATGGAGCACCGAGCGACGAGCGACGAGCACCCACGACCGAGCAGCGAGCACTGAGCGATGAGCTTGGCGCATTGAGCCTTTTGTGTCTTGACGACGACGTCATTAGCAGCATTTACACGTCGCACGCTGAAGCCGAAGGGAAGCCAAAGGATAATAAGTAACGACGACGACGACGACGACGACGATGACGACGGCGTGAAAAGAAAAGCGCTGCTAAGGCAAAAACTGACACAAATTAAACTGAAATTAGTTGCAACTCACTTCGTTTGAGATGCTGCCGCAGCCAGACGAGGCTGAGCCGAGTGGCGAGAGCAGCCTCAACCCAGGCGGACTAAATGCGGGGCAGACTTGGCTTAGACTCAGACCAGTCATTGCATAATGTATTATTATCACTAATGGATATATCAGCATCTGCATCTGTATCTGTATCTGTATCTGTATCTGTATCTGTATCTGTATCTGTATCTGTATCTGTATCTGTATCTGTATCTGTATCTGTATCTGTATCTGTATCTGTATCTGTATCTGTATCTGTATCTGTATCTGTATCTGTATCTGTATCTGTATCTGTATCTGTATCTGTATCTGTATCTGTATCTGTATCTATATTTAGCCCTATATCTGTATTCATCTTCATCTTCATCACCTTCATCTCTATTTCCATCTTTGTCTACGTCTATCTTCCTCCTGCTCCGACCCAATATCAAATGACAGCCCAGACATTTGGCATTTGTGACCCACATTGTGGGGCAAGCAGCGTCTGGCCTCGCACCAGTTCGTCAATTTCATATATTGTGCTCTATATTTAATGTGCCTGAATGCTATTTGGGGCTCGGCTTAAAGTCGGCAATAAATGCGAAAATAAATATGACATAAGTAAATAAAATATATATTTATCTCTATATATTTCTATTTATATGCTGTGCTAATTTTGTCACGCCCCTCGCTCAGCCTCTTCGACGCGGGCTGAGGACAAGTCGAATCAACTTTGCCAACTGTTTCAACTTGCCGTTTGGGCTGGGGGTCGGTTGCTGGCAGGGGGTGAGGTGTGGGGGGGGGAGGGAGTGATTGCGGCATTGGGCTGGGGATACTTTGTGTTATCAGCAGTCAGTTAGTAGCGGAAACTTTTTAAACGTTTTCGAAACAAGTTGAAATTTAAATAAACCTTCCAATTTTTGACGACCCCATACCGCCTGCGGCCGCTGCTCCATCCCGCCCTCGCTTGCATATGAATGCAAAGTTGAGACAACAAAATCGCCAGAGAAATGAAACTTTTTGCCCGAGAACTGTAATTTTGGCCTTTACTTTGCATTCGAGAGTTGATGCCACGATTCAAGTCTGCACAGACACAGAGCCGAGGACAGCGGAGGACTGAGGACTGTAGACCGTGGACTGAGGACTGAGGACTCAGGACTCAGAACTCAGAGCTCGCGAGCTCAGAGCTGGCAACTCAAGACGTAGACTCGGGCTTTCCACTTGCTTTTTGTGCCCATAAAATCGACTTAAATTTTTATTGCGACAAAAAACTGTTTGAGAAGTGAAAAGAAACGCGAGCGCAAAGTGCGCAAAGTACAAGAGCTTTCCAAATGTGCCTGGGTGGGCGGCAGGCGGTGGGCGGTGGGCGGTGCGCGGTGGGCATGGCTCACGCTATATCAAACTTGGTGGCGGGCAGCGGCTTGTAAGTGCAGTCGACGCCATTGCTAAAATCGTATTATAGCATAGTATTTTTTTCATCCCTCCGCCCCTCGCTCAACCCGCCCGGAAAAACACGTTCATAACGCGCCCAACTCCAAGACGACTCAGACCTATCCAACATACGGATAGAGTTTTTTGTTTTTTTCAATATTTATAGCGGGCTGCTGCAGATGCTGCATAGGGTTTGCCAGATGTTATAGTAGCTTGAGCTGTGGGAGTCTCGCATATCTAGTGTGGATTGTGGAAACTTAAGATTAAATATTCTGAATATGAACAAAGATAATCATGAATTGCGTACATGGCTTGGAGTTAATTGAGGAATTTTAAAGTTTTAAAACAGCAGCCTGAACCTTTTATCTATTTATCTATTTCCTTTCTTCTTATTTCTTTTCACTCTATAAATGAAATTGCTTAAGCAAAGTATTCAAGAGCTGATTTGCTCAAGTATTGTTGCAGGGTATCTGCTAGTCTAGTCGATTATCATTTATGCTTTATTTCATTTCTATTTGTAAATTAAGTCTAAGGCAAGGATATAGCTGATTTGAAGAGCTGAAGCATTTTAGTTCATATTACGTTCATTTTTGTCGGGTATCTGCTAGTCGTGTCAATTCCAGCTTATGTATTTAATATCATATATTATTATATATTATAGTTCCTTAAAAATAATCTTTAAGCTGTAAACCTTAAGCATTTCTCTAATTGTTCAACTCATATCCATTTCCTTTATGGCCGGGTATCTGCTAGTCGTGTCAATTCCAGCTAATATCTTATTTCTTACCATTTTTTAGTTATATAGATATTTAATATATAATATCATGCAATATGTAGAATATATAAGCCGTAAACCTTTAGCGATTCTCTAATTGAACAACTCAATCATTCATATCAATTTCCGGGTATCTGCTAGTCGTGTCAATTCCAGCTAATATCTTATTTCTTACCAGTCCTTAAATATATAAGCCGTAGTTTAAGCAATTCTCGCTCAATCATAGGCATCTATATCAGTTTCCTTCATGGCCGGGTATCCGCTAGTCGGGTCGTTTGCCTCTGTGATCTCAATGCCAAAGATTCCCAACTGGAAGAGCTCTGGGAGACTTTCGCCTGCCACAGAGTATCTACTAGTTGCGCTTATCCCGTCGATGCTTTTGCCATCATATTTTTCTTATTTCGGTTCACTCGTTGCCCAATTTCGGTGAGCGCTGTTTTCGTACATATTTTGCCCAGCGCCGGAAAGTATGCTATGTTATAATATTTTCGCTCGGTCCGCGTTCGGTAAGCGGAGCGTGAAGATGAAGACGGGGCAGAAGCAGCAGCAGCAGCAGCGACGGCATGCGGCATGCGGCAAGTGGCAAGTGGCAAGTTCAAAAAGTGCCAACGACGCCGACGATGAAGGCAACGAAATAATAAAAAGCAAACTTTTTACCAAGTTGACTTTGACACATTGGGCCAAGACAAACACGAAGCGAGATAGACAGAAATAGAGAGAGACAGAGAGAGAGAGCGAGAGCTATATATTTATAGAGGTGGTGATAGTAATGCAGTTGTAAGCATACGCCTCCCTACCACCCCCACTCCCTCCCACAATCTAAAAGCAATCCGTTAGCTCTTGCATGAAAATGGCATAAGAAAACTGTCGAATGGACTATGAAGGCAACTAGCTGATCTATAGATATATTACATATATACTTATATATAATATTTGTCTTGAGCAGATGGCTAAACAAACGGAAGTCGCCAGCAACTTGGACCAAAAAACAACAGAGCTAACAAGAGCTGCCAAAGTAATGCACGATGAATGCATAACTCAATTAGCAAAGGATTTATCTGTAACTTGCTCTCCCCCCCTCTCTCTCTCTCTCTCTCTCTCTCTCTCTCTCTCTCTCTCTCTCTCTCTCTCTCTCTCTCTCTCTCTCTATGTATATCTGTCAATGGGTCGTTGCAGCCTTTCGTGCACTCAGCTGCGGCTGGTCCTCGCCGCAATTAGCGTCAAGTTCTTTGCTGGCTTTAGATCAGGCAAAACTTGCGCGAAGCAAAATTAATGGGCTCGCTTGGCTATCGCGATGAAAGCCAGAACGCTTCGACTCGCTGATAAGCGTCGGCGATAACTGTCGAATAAATGGCGCTCATTAGCCACGGCCAGCTGAAACCAACTGGAGCAACTATATAAGCCGGGCGGACGACCTCTAGCCAGGCAGACACCACAGACCACAGCGACCCATCGGAGCAACTTGGGCAAGAGCACAAGCAAAGAGAAGAAGAGCAAAAGGACAAAGGCAGAAAAGATGATGCGAGTGCAGGGGATAAGGAATTTACTGCTAGCGCTGGCCGTGATCGGCTCGCTGGGCATCGATGGCGGCCGGGCGGCCTCCGTGGGCAGGGAGCGGCGCGTGCAGACGAGCGCGACGAGCATGGGACCCGCGCAGCGCAGTGGCGAGCCACTGTGGCACACCACATTCGACTCGAACGACGTGTACATCGAGACGCCGCTCGACGGGCCCAATCTGCGGCGGGCAGCACTTGCCCTGCTCCAGCAGCAGAAGAAGCAGCAGCAGCAGCAGGCCAAGCAGCTCGCTGCCAACGTCCATGCCGAGGAGCAGCATGGCAAGCAGCTGGAGCAGCCCGAGGCGGACTATGCCGACCTAGCGGAGCTGGCACCGGCCCTGAGGCAGAACCTGTTGCTGGTGAATGTGCCCGCCGTGGCGGAGAGGGAGTCGCCCAGCCAGCCGGACGAGTCACGTCGCTTCCATTTCCTCAAAAGGCACAAATTCGAGGACAAGAACGGGACTCTGTTTTGGGTGAACAACACCAATATCAACAACGCGCCCACCGAAGCCCCCCCAGAAGGCGGCACGCGCTATGTGGTCCGCGAAATCGTGCGCACTCCTCAGGTGATGCCGATGCCGATGTCGATGTCGATGCCGGTGCAGTACTTCGAGATGCGTCAGGGCCAGCAGCCGGGCCTGGCTCTGCCCTACAATCTGATCGACCACGGCTCCGCCCAGATGTACGGCAACGGCGCCAGCAGTGCGAACGTCTTCGCTGGCTACAATGGCCTCAGTCGCCTCAGTGCTCTCGGCGGTGCAGTGCCCCTGGTGCCCGTCAGCCTCGGCAACAATGCGGTCGGCTATGTGCCCCTCAACCTGCGCATGCTGCGCCAGCTGACAGCAGACGCTGACTCTGGCCCCCTGGCCATTCGCGAGGGTGAGGACGATGCGTCGCTAGTCATGGATCCCCTCGACTCGGATCAGCCGAAGAGCACAGCCGACACAGCACTACCCAGCACCGACATACCCAAAATGGGCGATGCTCGCTTCCCGCTGCTGGGCCAGCGTCTAAGGCAGCGGCCGGCGCTCGCAGCTGCCACTGAGAGCAGGAATCCCCTGGCGGCCTTCGCCAAGAACATTCGCCGCATCCAGTACCTCTAGGCGTGCGTTCGACCCGACTACCCATCCCCCACCCCAACGACTCCCATCCAAGCTAACTGGCCATGCACCGCATTTACTTGACTAGAATTTAGCATTAGATTTAATTTTCAATTTTTTTTTTCTCTTCCCACTTATTATATGTAAATTATTTTAACAAGCATATAACAGAGTTTGAATTCTGTAAAGAAATATATTACAAAAAAAAAAAAAAAAAATAAATAAATAAAATTAATTTATTAATTTGACTAAAAACATTTTGAGGTACTTTATTTTTTATTAATTTATTTTATTTTATTTTTATTTTTTATTTTTTTTTATTTTTTTTTATATATTAAAAAAAAATAAATAAATAAATTTAATTTGACTAAAAACATTTTAAGGTACTTTATTTTTATATTTAATTTAATTTTTTTTTTTTTTTTAATTTTATTTTATTGTTAGCATAAATTTAAGCAAAGAATTTGCAGCTTGCAAGGACTAGAGCCATTACTGACGTTAATCTATCACTATTTCAACCATATATAGGTATATACTACATATTTATATATAATAGGTACACATAGCTATACATACATATACATGTATATATCCTATATTTTCTTCTATTCTATGCCTAACCAATCGGACCGTATACATACATATATATATTTGTGAAATTGACCACGCCTCTTTTGACCTGTTACATTCATTTTCAGCCAACGTCGATTTAGCATTTTCAGTGGGCTCCTCAGCTTAACAAGGATTGGAATTATGCATCTGAATGGTAATGAATTTAGCTTACAACGAATTTTCACTATTCTCGAAAATGCGAGGAATAGCTTAAAAGATTATTTTCATTGGAAATTCCGCAATGCTTACGTAAATCCGTATTGAGTATACACTCAACAGCCGCCTCAGCCGTGCCCAGTGGAGGTTTGTTTATTGAAATTCAGATTCGATTGGCACTCAAGTTATTAGCAGTAGTTTGGGTAGACAAAAACCACAAATCTGTTAATAACAACAGCAAATGCTGTAGAAATGAAGTGGCCATTATTAGCCCAAGACGTTGCATATTTGCCTTTGAGGTTTAATTTACGCATGTTTTCCGTTTGTAAACGGAGTCCATTTAGCATTATTAGGCATACGCCCCGTTGCCCACGAATCGAATAGCAGAGGCTGAATGCCATAATGCATTTCGTTCATATTTTAAGTAGATCGATTTAATTTGCTTGCATAACAATTCAATTCAGGCCAACAATAGCAACAATGGAAAGAAGCAGAAGAAGAAGAAGACCAAGATGAAGGAGAAGAAGAAGAAGAAGGCGATGTGGGAAGAAGCAGTACTAATAAATTGAAATCGGGCTAATGGGCGCTCGGGCAGCTGGGGCTGGGCTGTGAATATTGAAATATGCTGGCAAATGAAAATGGATATTCAGATAAATGCAGTCAGACGGACAAACGTACAGACAGGCAGACGGACAGACAATTAGACACTTAGCCTGGCTGTAATATGTCAACTATTTTCCAAGAGAAAGATGGCCAACAGACGCACAGCTGCCAAGGAATTCTTATTTGATGGCAGCACTCATAAAATCACCCACTCTCTCTGTGTGTGTGTGTGCTGTGTGTGTGTGTGGGTTTGCTTGTGGGTGTGCATTTGATAGCAACAATAATTGGCAAGTAGAACAAAACTAACAACAACACCAATAGAAACAACAGCAACAACAACAGCCAAGCTACAATAACAAATTAAATAAATATAAGAAGCTTTTAAGTTAATAGAAAATGTTATAATTGAATTTTATCACAAACAGCCGCAGCAGCAGCAACAGCAGCCACAACAAAATTATAAATGATGGCAGATTCAAAGGCGAATATATAAAATAAAATTAATATAGATATAAATATTTATAATACACAAAGAAATATATATAAATATACATGTATAATATCATATATCAAATGTAGTGAATAGATGTATGCATATTGAAAATGGAAAATAATTGTATAGTAGCAGAAGGAGGAGTGGCAGACCCCATAAGGTATAAAGTAAATAACGAACTGAATCGTATGTGTGAACGCGTCGATCTCAGAAGATATAAGAGCTGAAGACTTTAATTTTTATTTTTGAGTTTGCATATGCCACCCGCATATGGAGCTTGTTTCCAAAAATCGATAGCTACTCCCCTTATTTTGTTATCGATTAAAAACCTTATCGAAAATCTGTAATAAAGTAATATTTCCTATGTCTTTAGAGCTAGAGTCTCTAAATTTTATATATAGACTCATGAGTATTTTAAAGAATTTCGAATTTTCTTATGCTGCTTATGTGTGCGTGCGCTTGTGTGTGCCTTTTGTATCTCTTGTGTAAGCAGAATGTATAAAATATCAGTTGCTCGCAGGGTTCGGAGCCTCTCGTAGTTGGGCAGTCACGATTAAAGCTTTCCTACTCAGTAGTTCTCTTGTCTTCTCTTCTCCTCTCTTCTGTTCCCTCTTCATACAGATGTAATTTATGAAATTTTCCATTGGCTTTCAATATTTTTCTTGTGTTTTGTTAATCAGTTCGCCCCGGGTTAAGGACCCTATGAGATCCTGTTGATTATTGACTCAACACTTTGCGAAATTACAAGAAAACATTTTGACTTGGGCGCCAAAAGTTGAAGTCAAGCATAGCTACGCACAGCTGGCATACAAAGCAAGATACATTTCGTATCGTATATACACAGACACAGATTCAGAAACAGATACAGATACATTTGCAGCTGCTGGACAGCTCTCAGTGTGTGTGTTTGTGTGGGTGTGCTACAATGTACTTGACTGTCAGGACTCCACAGCTCTCGCCCTCTGTCTGTCTGTCGCTCTGTCAAGCTATGTCTGAATGGAACACTTAGTGCTTGGCTCTGTGTCTGTCTCTCTCTCTCTCTTTGTGTGTGTGTGTGTGTGAAACACTTTTCAAGATTAAACCGAAAAGATTTAAGTGAATTATGTTAAAGTTATTTGCCTCTGTGTCTCACGCACTGACACTATCTGCCGCACATCCTTTGGCCGCAAAAGTGGTCATGTAATATAAATATGTGCATAAAAAAATATGCCGCACACACACACGCACAAAAGATTGAGGCTGGCTGTGAAAACATAAATTCGTTTATTTATTTATACAACACGCTCGGGCTGCTGCTTTAGCCAGCCATAAGTATTGTATCTCTCAGATACATATACAAGCTGTATGTGCGTGTGTGTGTGTGTGTGCATAGTTGTTTGGGCTGCAACTTGATTTGCCAGTTTTTCGTTCGTGCCGCCTTCCGAGATTTATGTGCGCATGTTTATTGTCGAGTTTATTAGATTTGATTTACTGTGCCTACAACTTTCACTTGTGCCTCGGCTACTTACTTTATCTCAGCGTATGCCTGTCTCTCTCTCTCTCTCTCTATGAGCTCTTCACACACATATACACTTGCCGCTTGATTTACGTGCCCGCCAGTCATGGCTGCAACGCAACGGCTCAGCCTCAGCGCCTCTAATGATACCATGTCAAGGCAGCGTCGCGCACGCAAGCACGCAATTCGATTTCGGGTGAAACTTTTTAATTGCATCCCGCATCATGGACCCATCTATAAAAGCGTCGCTACCCAGCCAAGCCAGCGCACAGAACCTACTGCCAGAACCGCTAAACGATGCCAAGAGACGATCCAGCTCGATCTGTGGGCAAATGGATGCCGTGCAGCGTCTATCTGGCGCTGCTGCTGTTCCAGGTGCTGCAAGGGGCTGAGACTCTGCGAGCCGGTGAGATCTGAGATTCATTTCCAGCACAATCAATTGCATCTAACTCTGCCCATTCAGGCTATCGTCTGCCCCAGACGGCGGGTCGCAGTGCCAGCGGCACGGATGTGGGCAGCGGACGAGATCTGTTCAAGAAGTTCATGCTCTTCCGCGGCCTCTTCCCGCAGGAGCCGGCCCGTGAGAATATCATTGTGATACCGCAGTCGATCCCGACCTTCACCACGCCCACCACAACCACCACCACAACGACGACCATCATCAATGGCAACGACACGCGGCGCTGGCGCCACCTGGACCACAGTCTGCCCACCCAGCTGGACGATGGCGACTCAGCGCAGCAGCGCGTCACCAGGCGCCGCAAGCCCAGCAGCAACAAGCAGGGCAGGCACAAGAAGAAGCGACGCCACCGTCACATACACAAGCCGCGGCAGCAGCAGCGGCAGCGACTGCGGCAACGCCACCGCCGGCATCGGCGATAGCTGCCAGAAACCGCTCGACTGGGCAGATGAGCAGTCGACGAACCGATCCGCCAAGCTGCCAAGCAATACAATCAAATCTGAAAAAAAAAATAATAGTTTCTCATTATTGCTTTAATTTATTTTATTTTTTTTTTTTTTTTTATACTTATACAAACTTTATTTATTTACTTATTATTATTATTATTTTTATACCCTGAACCCATTGAAAATGGGAAATCAGGGTATAATGGTTTTGTTGAAATGTATGTAACAGGCAGAAGGAGGCGTGGCAGACCCCACAAAGTATATATATTCTTGATCAGGGTGACGAGCTGAGTTGATTTGGCCCTGTCCGTCTGTCTGTCTGTCCGTCTGTCCGTCTGTCCGTCTGTCCGTCTGTCCGTATGTTTGAACGCGTCGATTTCCGAAGATATAAGAGCTAGAGACTTCAAATTTTTTGTAAAATGTTCGTAATTACAGCGCGGATATCGAGTTTATCATTAAAATTCGATAACTCATCCCGATCTTTTTTTATCGATGAAAAACCTTATCGAAAACCAGTTATAAAATTATATCTTCTACACCTTTATTGCTAGAGTCTCCAAATTTTGAATGTATGCTTATATGCAATTTATACAATTTCGGTTTTTGTTAAAATTTACCCCCCACCTCTAAATTCACCCCCTCACCCTCACTTTTGTAAAACGCGTATTTCAAATACTAGAGACTTGTGCTTTGGCAATTACATGCATATCCATGTTATAATCATAATCTGAAAGTTTCATGAAGATCGTACGTCCACAAAAAAAGTTATTAAACAATTAAGTTCTCATAGTAAGCGCACACTGCAGCCCATGCGTGTTTATGCGTGGGTGCTTGTATGTGTATGTGTATGTGTGTGTGGGTTTTCTTGTGTAAGCTGAAAGACGCGAAAAATTATTGAAATAGCTAGCACTCCAAGGGTTCAGGGGATCTCGTAGTCGAGCAGTCTCGACTAGAGCTTTCTTACTTGTTTTTTTTTTTTTTTGTGTGTGAAATATAAAAGTGAATATAATGAAAATATATTTAATAATCATTTTTTCATTTTGGCCATTTTTTAAGAAATATGTAAAATTGCATATATTTCGTTATTTATTTATTGTTATTGTTTTTTAAATTTTAATTTGACTTATTTATTTATTGATTTTTTGAGTGAAATATAACAGTGAATGCTATAAAAGAAATGTATTTCATTATTATTTAAATATTTGTTTCATTTTAAAGATATTGTATATTTCGTATAATATTTATTATATATTTTTTTCATTCTCTCTACTTATTTATTTTTTATTTTATTTACTTTTTTAATAAATTATCTTAATTTTTATATTTTGATTCCAAGAAAATTTCTATATAAAATTTATTCATTTACATACAAAATTTGTCTTAAATTAATAGCCATATATTTTTATTAATTGTGAAATATAAAGGTGCAATATTTTAATTTTTTTTTTACATATATTTTCTTGTTTAAATTTACTTCCATTTATATACTTTACTATTTTAAATATTTTTCGATTATTTAAAAACAAAATTATAGTGAAATGTGACTATTCCATTAAATGAAAATTCCTTTTTAATAAGAATATATTGCTTTAAAAAAGTGTAATGTAATATTAATATACAACTTGAGGAAACACAAAATAATTACATATACTTGATATTAAGTTTTAGTCAGAAATAAAATAATAACAATACTATTTTAAATAAAATAAATTATTTATTACTATTTTATATATTAAAAATTTTTTTTATTAAAATAAAAAAATTAAATTGTATATTTTATCAAAAAAATATTACAAATATAATAATTTCTTTTTAACGTTAAACAAAAAAATTTTTTTTGGTTCCACATTGTTTTAATTATTTCTTATATATAAAAGATTTTTCTCGAATGAAATATAATATATTAAAAATAGATTTTCATTATTCTAGTTTTTTTTCTGACAAAAAGTTAATATCAAATATATGCAATTATATTGTTTTTCTTGAAGTTGTAAATTAATATTACATTACAATTTTTATAAAGCAATATATACTGTAGTAAATATTAATTTATATTTTGAATTATTTCTTTCATATGAAATGGAATCGTGAAACCCCTTTTATAATTTTGTAATATATTTTTTCCAGACATTTAAAAAATGTTGAGTTGCTTTTTCTATGAAATTCAATAGTGGAAAATATTTTTATTAAAAATCAGTTTTGTTAGATTTTTTGTATCTGATAAATATGAATATATTTTAATTTACTTCCGAGCGAAGTTTAATTGCGAAAATCTATTTGAAAGCAAACAGAAAATATAAGGTACAACAATTTCATATTAAATTTCATCAAATTATAAACAATAAAAAGTGTAATGGCTTTGATATAGTACACTGCGAACAGTATATTTATTTACCTATTAATTAAATTGAGTTTAGTATCCATTTATGTGCATAAAAAATCTCAGATGTAGTTGAGCCTTTAGGCTTATAGCATAAACTTGGCCAACTCTAGCTCAAATATTGATGCATTTAAAGACTGGCTCAGCCCAGTATAAACCTGTAAGAGAAAATATTGATTTGAATTTGGTGTTCAATAAGATATACATATATATACATCTATAGATATTCGCATACATAATTCAACTGCTAACTTTCACGTCCGCTTAAATACGAGTTTAAAGTCTGATTAGCATCTGAGGTGCGACACTCTCCAGGCGCTCCTAAATCTTCTTTTAATTCGTGGGCCAAAGAAGAAAACGTAGCACGTTCAACAAAATGGCAGACGCTGAATCCTTTTTCCTGTGCAAGCTTGTGTGTGTGTGTGAAAACAATTGATAACCCATGCCAGAGTCTTTGGCGTAGCCTTTGCCTTTTGCGCTTGGTGCGGCTGGTGTCGCTGCTGGCCTCGTTGGCTTTGGCCAAATAGAGGAGTCAACGACTTGGCTTACAGTTTATATAAATAAAATGCAGACAAAAAAATATGCGAACATGATATCCTGGCCACGGCAAGTTCAAGGATGTCTGGCGCGCGTGAGCCCGTAACCGTAGCTGTCCCTTCGTCCCTCCCTCCGTCCGTCCCTCCATGGAACTCGAACGTGAAATGCGACGGTGACGCCGTAGAAAGGCGGCCAAGCTGGCTCAGGCACGCAAAAGGTTGCGTTTCGGCCAGCGAGATTCAATAGGGCCAACAAGAATTTGTGTAAATTGGCAAATTACGCATAAATGGCGAGACGCCAACAGCATTCGCCGGGGAATTCAACCCGCTCGTTGTTTAGCTCCACACTTGCTGTGTCTCCCTCCCTCTCCCTCCCTCCCACTCTCTCTTCATTCTTTTGGGCTGTCATGGCTGGAAATTAATGTTGTTTGCCCAGAACCGATCGACGTTCCGGCGCGACGGCCCAATAAAGCGTTGCCCATTGCCAGAAACGGGTTTGATGCCGCCGGGCGCAGCCCGTGACCCCCAGCAAAGGTCAGCCCGTCCGTCACCAGCTGGCGAGCAATCAACAGTTGACTTATTATGCCCAGCAGCGGTTTGTGTTTTTCAGCTCGACTCGCACAGATCTGCCACAGCAGATTGCAAAAATAGAAAAAATATTTAATATAAAGATATACGTATAAATATTGCTTAAATTGGCGAATTTCGTTTGGCGATTGGCGATCTAACAAGTGGAGCGCAGCATGAAAAACAAACTCGGCTTGTGGCGGCGGCATTTCCGAGAACTTTCTTCAACCTGAGCCATGGGCAAATAGTTCTAAGCAGACGAGCTCCCCTGGGCATGGCAATAAATATTCAATCTACTTGATATGACTGATAAACAGAGAGTAGAGCTGAGACGGTGTCAGCGAAACATGTATATTGATATATGGCTATAGGTTTTCTAAGGAGATTCGCATCAGCATCTTTGAGTATCTTCTGGACTCTTCCATGCCTAAGCTGAAGCCAATGAAGCTAAGTACCCATTGAGCGAAAATTCGAAAAGAATAGAGTAAGTAAGAGCAAACGGTGCTAAAAATTGGAGAAAGCAACCAAAAGTTGCTGCTGGAGACTAGATTGCTTTATTCAATTGAGCACTACTCAGAGACTACCCCCCTCTAGACCTACAGGACCGACTCTTAATGGTCTATTGACTTGCAAAAGGCAATGACCTGCGCTAGTTACACAAATTGTCTTGGCTGCTGGCAATGCATAACAAGGCTTTCTCGGTGCTCGGTCAACAAGGTCATAATCTACAAGGTCTTGCTAGCTACTCGTTCGATGTTATCCAAGTGTCATAGCTGCTGAGTTGGAACCCCGCAAATTGCGTCTGCTACACACAAAAATACTGATGAAGTTTGCTGCGGATCTCTGATACATGAGACCCAGATATATAGAACGAGACCTCAAGACTCCTCAAATTGGTTACAAAATCCAGGAGGTGGCCAAAGAGCAACTAGAGAGAGCTCAAATTCTCATCCAAAAGTAGCCTGGCCAAGCGAGCAGCTACAGCAGCTTAAAGCTCCCTTACTGCCTTCCCGTAGATTATAAGTTTTTGGTACCATTCTTTCTTGATCTAAAAAATAAATTATAATACATTATATGTATTAAATTGTGAAAATAAAAGTGTAATAATGAAACAATAAGCTTTACCTGTGTTGACTGCACTCTAGCATCAATTCCATGCCCCAAGATATGTATCCCAACAATAATGTTCTATATATATATATATATATATATATATATATATATATATATATATATATATATATATATATTTTTTTTTTTTTTTTTTTTTTCATATACATATATATTTTTCATTCACTTTCATTTAGTTTAAGTAGCACACTTTCTTTACTTATCTGATCAAGTACCAGTCGTAGGCTAATAAGAGATTAGATTTGTTTAGGGAGGATAGCCAAATGGTTAAGTATCGATAGACTTACAGCTAGGTATCGATAGTCGAGCATCGTGCCATCGATACGAAAACGAGAATGACATTAGAGAAGAGGAAGAGTGCGAGGGAATTTATAGTAAAAAGGGAAAAACATAAGAGAAAATATGAAGAGAATATTAAAATGTGAAATTAAGAGTATTTTAAGAGAAAGAAAAATAGGGCTCCATTAAAACCTCCTATACATCCAATCAAAACTCAAAGCTTATAAACAAGAGAACTTGCAAATATGTTCATGAGGGGAGGAAGACTTTTTAGTTGACTAATCATTTTGACAAAGGCCATTCTTATCAATCGTCTCAGAGATCTGACGGGTAACTGGCGAGTGTCTGGTAAGCGGTATCTAATCAACCTATCACTGTATCGAATTTTGAAACTGCAAGTCTCTGGGAGAGAAAGAACAGGACAGTGATGCCAATCTGTCCTTTTTCCAGAAGGGTCTTTCCTGTTTTTAAGGGCTGCTTCATAAGAACCATGCCAGCATGAGTATAACGGTGATAAATTGAATTGAGTAGGTGCTTTGTATGTATTATCGATATCGTTTGCAATTATGTTCAATGCGAAAAGAGTGATAAAATACCCAAGTAGACTTATAGGCAAAAATTTCGGGATTGCTGGCTATAGAAGCCAGATTTCAAGTTGTGAATAGCCCGATATGAAGACGACAACAATAAAGCGTACTGCAGAATCTGCAAATGTAGTATAAATTGCAAATTTATACCGAAAAATTGTTTGTCCTGCTTTCTGTATTTTTTTTTTTTTTTTTTTTTTTTTTAATTTTCAGCCTTTTTTCAGTATTTTACGGACAGTTTTGCCTTAAAAAAAAAAAATTGACATCACTGGAGCAGGAAGACACGCGAACATATGAATAGCAGAACACGGCTATAGCTCATCCCCGTCTCAGTCCGCCTCATCAGGAATGCAAATGCATCAGCTCGTCTGCCACGCCTCTTTCACATTTACGTAAGCATAGCCAAATATAATACAAAATACAAATCCCACGTGACCATTGTCCACATACAGAAATCCTTTCGATTGCCGCCGCTTTAAATTTTTGACAGCAGCTCTTGCACTTTGGCTTAAATGGATTTGCAGCTTCACCTTGACTTAACTTGGCTGCTTGAGCAGGCTTAAATTCTTATTGCTCACATATAGGTGGAGCTAGAGAGCGAGAGGGGGAGGGGTACTCAGGCAGTTTACAAAATCAATATGTCAAGCCCTCGCTGCGCCGCTTTGTCGACTCCTGCTGCGGTAAGGCTGGCGCAGGAATATTGAAAAAGGCGACGCTGGCAACACGACGGCAGCGGAAACTTTTTTCATTTTTAGTTTGTCAAGTTGCACACAAAGACCTTGCCGAACGGCAAACGAACCTGTCGATTCCAAGTTTTGTTTTTTTTTTTTTTTTCAATTTTTCATTTTTTTTTTTTTTTTTTTTTTTTTTTTTGGCTTGAGCTGCAAGTCTCCTTCACCGTCTGCCCGGCGACAATTCGGCGCTTAGGCAAACAAAGGCCGCAAGTTGGGGCCAACTTCAGTTTCAGTTTGGGGCAAATGTGTGTGTGTGGGGGGGGGGGGGGGTGGCAGCTGCTTAGGCGCTCCGCAAACTGTTGTAAATTTAAGCAGCACGCCCAACAGGTCGCATACGTAATAAATCGCAAATGCCAGGCGAACGCATCGACGCAAGCAAGGGGCGTGGCACAGCGCCAACTCAATGCATATAGCAAATGAATACATGCATATATACATATGTATATACATTTATATATACATTTATATATATTTATATTTATATGCTATATAGCGCAATCTATGTGGACTATTATAAATTATGCACGCGCCAGGCCCTGGGCTAAGGGCCGTTCTGTTGTCCTTGCCATACAAAGGCAATTGTATAATTGCATTCTAATATGATGACTGCGGCACTTTCGCAAGCAGCCGCAGCCGCAAGCCTCAAGTCGACGGCCTGATGCGCTTTCCCGGGTAAACTGCAAGGGCAGTCAAAGAGCGAGAGAGAGAGAGAGAGAGAGAGAGAGCTGGCCAGGGCCTGGCACAGTCAATGAGCCCAGCTGGCTACACTGCTGTCGAAAAGTATGTGCACGCGGCAATTGTTTTGCATAAATTGCTGGCGTTTTAATTAAATGCCAACGAAGTGAGACAAATGCTGCAGCTGCAGCTGCAGCGACTCGACGACTCTCACTCCGTCCGTCCGTCCATCCGTCCATCTGTCCGTCCGTCCGTCTGCTGGTTTTTGGTGCAAATGCCTTTGTGTCTAGCCTGCCTGCAGCAATTATTTACGTTGCCCATGAACTTTTGATTACGCATCGCTCCACTGCCATTTGCAGGTGCAACAACAACAACAACAACAACGACAGCTATTGCTACAGTAACTGCCACAGTCATGTCTAAATTAATGCCTGCAATTAAAATGCTTAACACTCGTTGCCCATTCGACTCAGCTCTTGGCCAGCCCGCCCACCAGCTGTCGCTTGACCAGCTGCTGTTGGCTTTACAGTTGGCCAACTGCTGTCAACAGCTTGCGGCTAGATCTAAGTAGCTCTGGCTACTGCCTGCCTCTGCCCCCGCCTCTGCCTCTGCCACTCGACCACAAAATCATCTTCTTTGCTGGTAGCTTCATAAACCCCATTCAGACGTTGCCCAACACTGGCTCTAGCTGACATTGTCTCTGCCTCCGACTCGATGGCTTATTTGGTTTATTAATTGCATTTTTTCCTCTCATCAACTCGAAGTATTTTTGCTGATGTATCCAACCAGTTGAGCCCTGTTCTAGGTAGGCCTAAGATAAACATGAGAAACGCTGCACAACGCATGTCACACACATGCCAAAGTTTTCTCTCATAGCTTAAGCACATTCAAATTCAAATGCGGCAATTGCAACTCTTTTGTGATGAATTTAAGAAATGCGCACGCAGTTGAGCGTTAAGCTCCGTTCAAAATTGTCGCTACCTCTGTTTCCGTCTCTCTCTCTATTTTTGTCTCTCTCACTTAACTCTTTTGTGCCGCAATTGTCCACTGTATATTCGATTTACATTGACCAAAAAACAGAGCCCGTCCGTTCGCTCGCTCGCTTTTCCGGCGGGCACAAAAGCATTGCCTACTTTTAGGCAGCTGCAATTTAATTACCGTTGCAAAGTTACAGATACACAGATACACAGATGACCATGCATCCAATTGCCAACAGCCGAACAACAGTCGTCAGCCTTCACTCAGCCTTTCACTGACATACGCCCCCCATCCCCTGAATCCCCATCCCTCTCACCACGCCCCCCACACCTACCCGCTCACAGCCATTGCCTAGCCAAAATGCAGCGATAGTTTTTGAAATATAACCATAGCGCCGCTGTTTGCCATCGCATGCAGATACCCTGGAATCTAAAGCAAGCTGTGGGCGTATAAGCACAAGGGAGAAATATGGACATGAAGGTACATAGATTATAGATATATTACGGTATAGAGATATGTATATGCAGGAAAAGTATTGCAGACATATGGATAAGAAGAGAGATAGATATAGATGTAGTACAGATTTACATAGATAGATACATAAGAATCTATATATAGTGGTATATAGATATACAGATAGATATGTAGACATAGATTTATAAGTATAAAGATGTAAAGATATAGATAATATAATAATATACATAATATAGATAAAGAGATATATATATATAGATATATAAATATAGACGAAAATATAAGGATTTATAGATATATGCATATAGAAATCAAGCTATTAGATGTATAGATATAGAGATTCACAAACATATAGATATAGAGACGAATAGAAATATAGATATCCAGATGTATAGATACACAGATGTATATATAGATATCTACATATGTATATATACATTTAGATATATAGTTATCTTGATGTATAGATACACAGATGTATATGTATATCTACATACGTATACATTTAGATATATAGCAGCTCTACGCTAACGTCTATAAATTGTGTAATTGTATATTTTATGTTACAGATGTGCAAATAAATCCCGCGATGTTCGCTGATGCATCTCAAGGTCCAACGGCGTGAGCTTCTGGTCCAGGCTGGGTTTCAATTGATTTTGGCCTCTCTTTTTACGGAGATCACTTTGGGCAGTTGACATAAACTCTCGATTATTAGCATTGTGCAATAATATATGCATATAGACCCACAGTAATTGTGCCATAATCCATGCAAAAAAGTAAAATACAAAGAAAATTCTTATTGGTCCGCTGCTCTGCGCTTTTATTCTGCAGACTATCGACAACCGGTTATCGATGGATCTTAAGCAACCATCGTCACTATCGATTGCTCTAACTATTGCCATTTTTGTGACTCTTCAATAACTATCGTCTCTATTGATGGCCACCCACCTCTAAATTATTTGGCATGTTAGAGTATTTAAATATTGGAATCTAAAGGTATATAATAGACGTATATATTATAACTATGTTGTATCATCTATCTTATCTATATTATATTCTCTATTTTCAGACTCCTTATTAAAATGCGTAGACTATTGCTTTCTATATGCCAGGTCAGGCATTGACATTGGCATTGGCTTTGCTGGAGATCCATGTATGTATTGGCATATGATATATGATATATGATATGTACATATAAACATAGTATATATTGATGTATTACTCTGTTCGTACAGCTCATCTCAGTGTCGACTCTCAGCAGTTGGCCATATATATTTTTTCCGTTATTTGCGCTGCTGCTGCTACTGCTGTTGCTATTGTTGTTGTCGTCATGATTATTGTGCAAATAAAAGGAAAATCGCATAAAATTTTTTTCACCGTTGCCCCGACAACACGTTGAGTGCCATGGCTTTAACAAAGGCGCCCACACACAGAGAGAGATGGGAAGAGACAGAGAGAGAGAGAGAGAGAGAGAGAGTGCGAATCAAATGCTGCTCACTTCGTACGCCTCGCTTAACTAATTAGGGTGTGTGGAGGAAATGACGGTCGACTCTGCTGCTGCTGTTGCTGCTGCTGCTGCTGTTGCTGCATCCACAGCTGCAACTGCAACTGCAACTGATGTTGGCGGCCGCCAGCAGAGGCTGGTGCTAATTCAGTGCGGCTTGCCGGCTGGATGGGTGGCCCATTCACTCGTACGCTGCCAGCACAGATTTACCGTTTGGCATTGTGTCTGAATTATGTATAATTACATTTCAACATTATTCACGGTTTAAGGCCGCATCAGCAGCTGTGCGAATGCTGCGGGCAAATGGGATTGCGCCAAGCTCTCGTATCTCTCACCAGATTCTGCTCAGCTAACAGCTAGGCGATATACCAGCTTAACCGTATCTCCAACACACACACACACACACACACACACACACACACACACACACACACACACACACACACACACTCATACACACATGCTTTCAGAATAGTTTTTGCCATTTGCATGTTCGATTAATGATTTCTTTGCATTGGCGCAATAATTATTATTTTGATCTGCCCGAGGCGGCGACAATTGGACAGCCACTCATAAAAGTAAATACTCAAAAGAGTGTACATATATGCATATAAGTGTGCATGTATGAGTGTGTGTATGTGTGGGTGTGCGTGTGTGTTTACAGTTTCAATCTTGTTATGTGCGCTCGCTCTAAAGTAAATATCAATTACAACGCCGTCTCGCTCCCACGCACAGCTCTCTGTCTCTGTCTCGCACGCATTCATTTTTATCTCTATACTCAGTCACGTATGTGAAATGAGTATATTGTTTTCATGCAATGCCCATCTAGTTGTCCGTCCGACAGTCCATCCGTCCGTCTATGCGTAAGGCAAACCATTTCAGCGCTATTGAAGCTAAGGACTTGAAATTTTAATGATATCCCAGTGTAGATGCTTAAGATACCCCCTAAAGGCGTGGCAAATTGAAAAATATATTTTCTGGCATTTTAGAATCCACGGTAGCTAAAGTCGGCAGATGTATTCAAGTTCATCGAGAGTAATAGTAAGAAAAATTTACTAAATTACAGAGTTAAGAGAAAGAGAAGTCATTAGCTCTTTCTCTTATCTATCTCTCTTTCTCTCTCTCTCTCTAGACATTGAACTTGATATAACATATACATATATAGACCCATTGATCGTAGGATAAGTCGGAAAATCAAATCAGCCAGCACTTGTGCCGTGGATGAGTATTCAGCAGTCGGTAACACCCGACAGCAGCGTTGCCGCTTGTTTTCTTTTATGATTTTTGTCTTTGCGTTGTTTTGTTACTGTTTATTTAATTTATTTGTATTTTTATTTGGGCGTGTTTACAGCCCACTCGCAGGACACTGGGCGATTTATGACCGGCCCGGCAAGGCGCACGGCGGGCATATCAACTCCGCCAATGCGCTTGGCTGCGCACAGCACTTAATGCAAAGCGGAATTAACCGTAATGCTGATCATCGGGAATAAATTACAGTTTCAATAAAATGCAACAACATAAATAGACAAAAAATGATGAAACGAACTCAATCAAAAAGAAATAAATATAAAAAAATATTTTAGTAATAAGCAATTTATAATTATTAATTAAAAATTTAAATATTAATTACGTTGCACAATGTAAAAACTCAACGAAATTATGCCACTTTTTTGTACAGCGATTACAAAATGTTAATGCTATGTAAAATGTTGATGCTCTGTAGAAGAACTTCCAGAAGAAATGCCACTTGGAAAAGAAAACTTGGATTACTTTATGAGTATTAAAATACAAATTAATTCAAGTGTATTAATAGTTGTTCACCTTATACAATTCAACTATATGTTCAATGTAAAAAGAAGTACGAACGGGTATTACCGACTGCAGAGCACTTATTCGTTGCGAGATCTGTTTATGCATATAGAGTATATATAAAATATACTTTATGGGGTCTGCCACGCCTTCTGTTGCCTGTTACAAACGATAATAACAGCCTTTGCGGTCGGGTGTTGCCAACTGCAGAACACCTATTCACAGTCCAAGCACTTCCAGATCCATACTCCGGTTTGTCAATTGATATGTAAATAAAAAGAGTATATATAAGTATGTATGGTAAGAGTATGTATACCTTATGGCGTCTGCCACGCCTCCTGCTGCGTATTTCCCCATTTCAGTGGGTTCATTGCACAAATATACCCATAAATAATATTACAATTTAATAAATAAAAGCAAATTAAAATTTATAATAAAAATAGAATCTTATAAATGAATAAATGAAAAAAAAAAAAAAAAAATAATAATAATAATAATAAATAAGAAAAAACTCTCAGTGTAGTGTAATCAAGTTCATAGTTCAATTGGCGCTGTGTAGTAGCGTATGAGAAATGTTTCATTTGTTGTTTCAATTTGCAATTTTTTTTTTATGGTATGCTGTTGCCATTGCTGATGTTGTTGTTGTTGTTGTGGTGGCTTCGTTATTTGTTGAATTAATTAAAATTCAATAATAAAATTGTTAAATGCAAAGCTGAATTAATGCAGAGAGCGCGCGCCTCGCTGAGAAATGTTTAATAGCATAAATAAATAAAGAGGAGCACAACTGCTGCACGATTTCAGCTTGTTTATATGTAAATATAATTAATAAACACACACACACACACACAAATGATGCAAAAAATTTATGAAATTGGTTATTTTATTTAAGTCTTCTGGTTCAGGTTGATTAAGCCTCAATTGAGAGTATCAATTTCGATATTTCATGTGCAATACAAATTCTAGAAAAATAAAAAAAATAAAAAAAAAAAAATAATAAAAACAAAATAAATAAAAAAAATAAAATAAATAAAAAAAAATAATAAAAATTTAAAAAAATAATAAAAAAAAAAAATTAAAATTAAAAAAAAAAAAAAAATTTCGAAAAAATTGCAAATGTTGATGAAATATCTGATATGATACATCTGAAAAATTGTGGGCGTGTTTGAAGATTGCACATGGCCGAATTAAGGATGATGTACGCCGCACAGCTCGTATTGAATGAGCTGAGCGAACATCTCAGCGACCTGAACGAACTCGTCCAGCTGCCTCTGATAGACAGTCCAGTTGTTGACGCGGTCCTGATCGTAATCGGGATCCTCCGGGTCCATGACCGGGGGCACTGGAAACTGTGCCATGGCGGCGGCCATCAGCTGCAGAGTGGCCTGGAGGGCGTGCCAGAGGCGGACGAGCTCCTCGAAGTGCATCTCGGTCATTAGCATTAGGCGCTGCATAGTGGGGTAGTCGTTGCAGATGGCTCCCATGTCTATCATGGGAAATGCTAACGGCGTGCACTGTTCCTGCGGCACACCATTAGAAGTCAGCATGAGGCGAGGCATCGCCTGGGCCATTGTCTCAAAGAAGGTCTCGTTGAGGAAACTCGCAGGAGCAGTGAAACCATTGCGCTCGCCAATGATATTGATCAGATGCGGCACAACACCATAGATGCTCAGAGCCGTCAAATAAGGATTAGAACCTGCAGCAGCGGCCTGCTGCTCCTGCCCCTGCAGCTGCACCTGCCCCTGCAGCTGCTGCTCAGCGGCTGGCTGGGCCACGTTGGGCTCTACGTCGTTCATCTCCACTTCGCCAGAGTCAGTGGTGAGAAAGCTCGAATCGGTCAAGCTAGTCTCCATGTCCTCGCTCTCGGGCTCCAAGGCGATGGCAATGCTGCGGCGGCGAGGCCCCTTGATTATTGTGCATTCAGATTTTCACAAAATTCGCACGCTTACCTTTGATCGACGTTGCCAGACTGCTGGACAACGCCCTCAGTGATAATTACCGGAGGCTGCTCCTGCTCCTGCTGCTGCTGCTGCTTCTGCTGCTGCTGCTGCTGCTGCTGCTGCTGCTCAGCGCATTCATCGTTGCTAATTGGCAAATGAGTTGCATTTAGATGCAATCAGGCTCACTCAGAGGCGACTGCCGGCACTCACCCGAAGATATTTCCTTGATCAGCCATGGTTTTTCGATTCTAATTGCGAATAACGAATGCTATTGAAGTTGGTTAGTCGATGGTTATAATATTTTTGGTTTTGCAAAAGCAAATTCGAAGGAAATCAGAAAGCAACTGTAAAGCACGTGCGCCAAAGTCGAAAACAAACTCCAAAGTGAAGTCGAATCTAGCTCCGTGCTTATGCTCGCCTGCCTTTGACAGTACTAATAATTAAAGTACGCTGTACCTATCGATAATGCATGGGTAGTGTTGAGCAATTTTACAATGTATCGTATTGGAAAGTACTTGAATTCATAGAAATTTCATAAATTCTGAGAGCATAGGCCATAGGCTAGGCTTATAGCGAGCCATAGGGAGTTAGAACAGAAGGGAGCGTGCAAGAGAGAGAGAGAGCGATATATGGACTTAGTTGGTGGAGCCTGTGGCGCCATCAATGGACGAGTGGCCTAGACAAGCCTCAGTGTTGTGAATCACTATGCTTGACAAATTAACCAACACTTTGACCCCGAAATGACTTGCATATACTCAAATGCCAAGTGCTAATTGTAAAATTCTTATTGAATTACCGACAAGTAACGTGCAGGCGTGTAAGGACTTCACACATACATATATACTAAAATACGTTATTGGGCTTATCAATATTTTCTTATTTCATAGGATCAAAATAAACAAAAAACGGACAAGAAAGTTTCTGTTGCCTAATCATTTTAAGCAGACAAACTTGGTGGGCTGTACCACACCGCCTCTCTAGTTTTAAGGTTTACGGCATGGGACAGACAATAGACAGGTGAAGTTTAAGGAGTGTCCGGAGGAGGGACAGACAGACGGAAATGACTTCATCGTCTCAGTTGCTCAACCCGATCAAGAATACATGTATGTGCTCCATGTGGTCTGCCACGCCTCATTTCGCCTGTTATATTCTCTCTCTGTCTTCCCCTCGATCTGCTCCTCTAAGCCAACTAATGAAATTGATAGCTCTGCTTATAGCTGTAGTCTTTTTATACCCTGAACCCATTGAAAATGGGAAATCAGGGTATAATGGTTTTGTGAAAAGTATGTAACAGGCAGAAGGAATCATCGCATATATTCTTGATCAGGACGACGAGCTGAGTCGATATAGCCCTGTCCGTCTGTCCGTCCGTATGATCAAAAGGATCTCAGAAGATATAAGAGCTAGAGAGCTGAAATTTGGCATGCATACTCGTGTATACCATAGGCAGTACGAGTTTGATTTATTTTTTTGATAACTCATCCGATAACTTTTTTTATCGAGAATAATCGAAAAATCGACATTGTTTTTTCAGCCTAGTTTGAACACTTTTAAACCTGGAGACTTCAAATTTGCGTTGTATATAAAGTTAATGGATACAAAGATTTTGTGTATGTATGTGTTCATAGAAGAAGTGCAGAATAATTAAAATATCAGCTTGGAGGGTTCAGGGTATCTCCTAGTCGAACAGTCTCGACTGGAGCCTTCTTACTTGTTTTTTTTTTTTTTTTTTTTGGCACCTTTACTGCTGGGCGCTCTACTGCCCGCAGTCCAGGCCTGTAAGTCTCGTCTCGCCTTTTTTTTTTTTTTTTTTTGCTGTCACTTTGGCGGATATCATACATGATATAATGTAAATTGGTGCGGCGCACAGCATTTCCCATGTGGAAAATTGAAATGTGTGTTGTCTTAACCAACACTGGCTGCTAGCAACACCGCCCGCGCACTCCATGCAGATTATTGACTAGTGCGGGCCAACAAAATGCTAATGATATCAAGTGTGGGCGCCACTGGAAAATGGAAAATTGGAAAATCGTATTGTGGAAAATAAGCGCTTTAAAGAGCTTATTTCAATAGAATTTCACAAGCGAATTGTTCAAATTGCAATTAAAAATGCAATATGCATAAATGTTTAATGATAGCCCAGCAACAACAACATGAACATCTGCAACAAAAATAACAAACAATAAATAGGAAATTTAATTAAATTTTAAAATGCGTTTGTGGCACTTCTTGGCCATTGGCTCGCCTGGTAGAGGCCCTAGTCCAGGCTCTAGTCAAAATTGACATAATGACCAAATAATTTTCCAGTTCGCTGCATCTTAATGGCCCTGTGATGCGAGGGGCTGTGCAGGGTGGGGGAAGGGGGGGGGGAGGTTGGCGTGTCTAGTGACAGGCGGAGAAATTTCAATTTCGCATTCGTTTGACAGGCGACGCCAGTGCGGCACATTAAATGCGAATGTTCATTATCAATTTGCAAATTTATTATGAATGTCGACATTAATTTGACGCTCAAATCTATGCAACATGCCCGGGGATACGCGTCACGTGACCGGCCAGCGGCGCCAGGCAGCGACTGTTTGGGCCAATTAATCAAGCGAACGCTGCAACGAGCGACAAGTCGCAAAGGTAATTTGGCACTTAAAAAGGGTAAACGAGCCTCGAGCCGAGCCACAGGCCAAGCCAACCCAGGCCAACGCGTACCTTCTTCAAGGCACTTTGAGGGCCGCCAAATGTGACGAGTCTTTGTCCACGTTTGTCCCATCGGACCGAGGCCATTTATCATCTGATTGACTAGATAATTGACTACGGCCAGGCACCTTGTCCCACATCGCCCTAAGAGCACCATCATCATTCATGGCCGCCGTGTGACGGTGCTTGTAAAGCCAGCCCAAAGACAAGTCCTAAATATTATTTACAAAAAATTGAAAGAACCCAATGCAACAATCTCAGCACAGAAATCTAGGTCTATAATCTATGTTGATGTCTTATAAAATTATTGAAATTAATTAACAGCTCAAAGATTTATTTATTCAATGATTTTTAGATATCATTTCCAGGTCCTCAGGTCCTCAACTCAAAATGGAAATCCTGCTTAGCAGTCGCTTTCTGTGGCAGTGCAACAATCTGAGAATAGAAATAATATTCATTTTTAGATCTCATATCGATCTATAATATATAATTCATCAATAATTTCCAGTACAGGTCCTCAACTTCATAGGGAAATCCTGCTCAACAGCCGCTTCCTATGAATAGAAATCAAAATTAATTTTTAATATTAATTTTTAGCTCTCAAACTCATTTATAATATATTCATCAATAATTTCCAGTGCAGGTCCTCAACTCTATATGGAAATCCTGCTGAACAGTCGCTTCCTGTGGCAGTGCAACAATCTGGGAATAGAAATCTAGGTCTTAAATCAATTTGTAATATTCTTTTTTAGATCTCAAATCGATTTATAATATATAATTCATCAATAATTTCCAATACATGTCCTCTACTCCTGCTCAGCAGCCACTTCCTGTGGCAGTGCAACAATCTGGGAATAGAAATCAAAGTCTTAAATTCAATTGTTTTAGCTCTCAGATTTATTTATTGTATTATAATTTCCAGCTCAAGTCCTCAACTCCATAGGAGAATCCTATTGAGCAGCCGCCTCCTGCCGCTGTTGGGGCAACAGTCGCAGCTGCAGGAGTAGTACATTTTGTATTTGGAGTGTGGTGCTTTGTTTGCGCATCCATAAATTGGCTGGCATTCACATGGCAGGGACGCAGGGACGGACGGAGGTCAGCAGTCGAAAATATGGCAGGACACGAGCATTAGACAAAGCACGGACACTAGTATATAAAAATATTACTGATTGGCATGCTGCAGGCGGGCTGGAGGGGGACGCGCTAGGCAAATGGAGACGCCTATTAGTAAGCGGCGGGTGTGTGTGTGTGTGTGTGATGTGTGTGTGGCGCTGGACAAACGCATGCTATAAAGCCATAAACGCCAAGCCATAAATTATGCTAGCCACACGCAGGGCCAACGCAGAGGTACAACACACACACACACACACACACACACACAGGCAGGAAGACAGCAGGAGGCGGGAGATTGGGGGCAACAGGACGCGGGGGCCTAGCTTGTGTGACATGTGTGAAAATGCACTTTGCTGTCACTTGACTCTTTGGCCATTTGGTCCGCTGACAGTCGCTGACGGGCACTGCCTGGGCGTGCCACCAACTGTGGAATCCAAATCCATCCTCCACTCCACCTCGGGCTGCCCTTTGCAATAAAATTTATTTATTTTCGCGCTTGTCCTCCTCGCACAGGACTGGTCGGGGCTGGACTGAGCTGGGCTTAAATTATGTAGATGGCAGCGCGAGTGCATGGCGATGAGCCCGACAAAAGATTACTGAATTGCCAGCCAGCCAGCCAGACAGACTGAGAGCCAGAGTCAGTTGGCAGCTGGAAAAATGGAAATCGGAAAAATGTTATGCTTTACGTTTAATCTAAAGTGCAAACACATAAATACAAGTCTGTTTGCAGCAAGAGCTCTTCCCACATGCGGCAGGCGCTTAACGAACTCATTTCGAATGCTTTATGGCCTCCACGCTGCACTGCATTAGCAGTGCTAGGCGTGTTTCTATATCCACTATCTATCTATCTATATATGTGCTTGATCAGTGGCAACTGTTCATATAGCCACAGCTGCGGTCACCAAACTAGCAGCGACTGAGCATCCAGTGTTGGATAACAACATTTATTGATAAACTGAGTATAAACATCTCAATGAACACGTTATATATTGACATTCGTTTCAAATTGAGTTTATGCCCAAGTCTATTTTGTAACTCTTTCTCTCTACTATTTTTATGAACGCAGCTGTATGCATTAGCAATATCTATAAAGTAGTTTCATAGCAAATCTTCAGCTCTTTGCATTCATCTTTCTGCTAGTTTTCGAGTTTTAGTTAAGGAAGCTGAAGATATGCTCTGAAACTCATATTGAATCTAAGTTGTACAAAGTTACTGTAGGAAGCTATAGATAACATCAGTTTGATCTATAGACCTGCAGAGGCTAGATTCTTTTGGTGGACGTGGCAGAAGGAGCCCAGCTGCTACAGTCCAACTGGCAAGGCCAGGCAAGGCAGGAATTCATACTCAGAACAGGAGCCTAGCTGCTACTGTCCAATTGCCTCAGTTCAGCTTCTTCAACATGGCAAAAAGCCGGTGATAATACGCCTAAAGGGAGCTCAGCTGCTTCAGTCTGCATACTTCAATCAGGTTTTTACAGTCCAATTGCTTCAATCCTGATTCTTTAGCCAGGCAAGGAAGGAGTTTATATTCCGAGTACTGCTGCTTTAATCCAAAATCTTCCCAGTTAGCCAAGGCAGAAGCTAACACGACCAAAAAGGAGCCCAGCTGCTACACTCCAGATGCTTTCATCCAGCTGCTTCAAGTCAGATTCTGCAGTCCAAACGTTTTAGTCAGATGAGGCAGGAAACAATATTCCGAGGAGTACAGCTGCATCACTTCATTCTTCTGTCAGAGGGAAAGGCTAAAATGTTTGGCTGCTTCACTTCAGATCTATAAGCACAAGTTAATACTACCAAACGGAGTCCAGCTGCTTCAGTCCAGAATCTTCAGCTCGCCAGCAACGGGCTCATAAAAAGGAGCCCAGCTGGGTTTCAGACTAGATGAGGCCCAAACAAATACGGCTCAGCTGCTTTAGTCCGGCTGTTGAAATAATCCATCTGTAAGAAAACAGTTTTTGTTAGTTTGAAAATGAATGAATAGAAACTTCGTTATTAAAGTATGAAGCATCGTCCAATGAACTCTATTTATAGCACTACAGAATAGCATAGAATTAATAATAAATAAGTGTGGAGTTAAGATGGCTCTCGGTCCACTCCTTAGTTCAGCTTTTACTTATAGAGTCTTTGATAAAAGGCTGCAACAAATGAGCTGAATAAAAAATAGTAATTAAAATAATATTAAAATAGTTGAGCAACTTTCAGCTCGAGTCTTAATAGCCAATAAATGATAGCTATAGAATGTCTGTTTCAATATTGCTATAATCCGTTTGGGAGTAAGGATGAATATGAACTGGAGTCTGGAAGAGCTACAAACAGGGTAGAGCATTCATAGTAGAGTATTTATAGAAGAATATTAATGGGAATTCATTTACACGCATCTAAGCTTTTTAAACTCGTTTTTTGTGCACTCCCTCCTCTTCTCTTCTAAATGTCCATAAAATCTCTTGCATTGTTTCTGCCCATATCAATTTAATAGTTCAGTAATTGTGTTCAAATACTTAATTGTTGTCATGGATTCAACAATGATTGATAATAGTAATTAAAAAATAAATAAATTAATTTACATACATTTTGAAGTATTTTCTAAAAAAAAAAATAATATTAAAAAAAAATAAAATAAAAAAATAAATAAATAAAAAAAAAAAACAAAAATCCCTAGCTAGAAAATTAATAAATATTTTAGTTGAAAAGCCAATACTATCCTTCTTTAAAAACAAATTAGATAAATATAAAAGTAAAAATTAAAAATTAAATAAAAAAAAATTGCTTACGCTCTACATGAATATTCGAAAATTACGAATGGAAATAGAACTTAATAAAATAAAATAAAAATAAAAAATTAAAAAAACCGTTGGGGCCTTTGATGAGTCAAGTCGCAATATGGACTGAAATCTGCTAGCCTTAGAGAGAGCTTCAAGAGAGAATGCATACAGCTTTATTATGCTGTTATCACATTTGAATCTTACAAGCAGCTGGAACTGAAAAACAAGAAAGTTATATATATATTTATTTTACTTTAAAAAAGATATATAAAAATACCTTTTACACTTCTCTTATCATCTCTGAAATTTGAGATTTCACTCAGCTCAGCTTGGATAGGCCTTTGTGATAAGCTTGGCTTGAAGCAGTTGATCAGCTGGACATCCTATACTTATACATATTGTATTGATAATACTCTTAGTAAGAACTGACTCTTACACTCCACTCGAGTCTGCTCATGCCTTGGGTCAGCTTCATTTTGCTTCTGGTTAATCGCTTTTCAAATTTCTTTTCCGATTGGAATTGAAAAGCTGCTGAATGCCAATAAGACTAATTATGAGTTGGAGCTGGACTGGCTCCAGTGCAGCATCATTGACACGTGCTGGAGCATGTAGCACGCCTCATTCGCCGCTTCTTATATTATCTCTGGCATGTGAGTCGTTTGGCTGAGAACCTTTAGCAAGTTCAAGTTGCTGCTTGGGTGGCGCTCGGACCTGATGTGATAGAGTGCCGCGACACTGAGTAATCTATTTGGAGTCCGGGCGTGTGACACACACACACAGAGACAGACGCACACGCACGCATACAGATGCGAAGCACTCACTAATAGTGGCATATAAACTCGCACGTTTCGCGCCACGTTTCGGGCTTCGTGTTGAACGGGCGAGCGGACGGACTTTTTTTTTTTTTTTTTTTTGGCTACGTTTGCTTTTGGGCTTCGCTTTTGTTTTTGGCGTTTTTACAACACGGCCAGCATAACAATGTCGCCCAGCAGCAGCAACAACAGCATCAGCAGCAGCAGGCAACGAAAAATTGCAAGTGGACACATGAATTATGTGCAGCACTCGAGTTAAACAACCGGCGGGCGCGTTAGCCAGCTCCCGGCTCCTGGCACTCAGCTCTCCCTCTCCCCCTCTCTCTCTCTCTCTCCCTCTCTCGGTTTTTAGCTTTTAGCTTCCAGTTCAGTTCGCAGCACAGCCCACAGCAGCAGCAGCAAGCGGCAGTCGCGGCAGCGGCGTCGGCAGCGACAGGCAAACAAAGAGCGACGACGGCTTCCTACTAAATGCACGAGTAGTTGGAAGTTCTTTTTAGCTGTTATTGTTGTTGTTGTTGTTAGGACGCTTTTTTATACACTCACATGCTCGTTTTTGTTGGCTGCCCATTGGGGACGCGTTAGTGGTCCGTGGCCGGGTAAACCAGCCCGGCGAAGGCGCAAACCTCGGATGCGGGCTGACGTCTGTGAGCGGGAGAGAGCGAGCTAAACAGAGAGAGAGAGAGAGAGAGACAGAGCTGTATGCACTGTGGACAAGTGTGGGTGGGCAGCGTTGACTTTGCTTGGCTTTGGCTTGTTTTGGAGGTCACACAACATGCGAGTGCCACACACATACTCACACACACACACACACACTCACATATGTAGAGTATGTGGAAGCAACTGCCATTTGGGAGTTGGCTTTGCGGGTATTAAATTATACATCATTTTGCAACAAATGATGGTCGTTACGTTCGCAACCGACTCACACACACACACTTATAACACTCACGCACACTGGCACATGCCACATAGCATGTCTCATGTGGCAGCAGACGACGCACAGAACTAGCAATTGTTTATACTCTGCCAAAGAACCCCATTGTTTTGTCATTAACTTTGCGGCTTCTGCTCTCTCTGTCTCGCTCTCTCTCTCTCTCTCTTTCTCACTCGGTCTGTCTCTCTCTGACTTCGAGCACTGCATTTATGATTGTAAATTCAGCTGCCATTCGCATTTAATTGCAGCCAGCTAAGTTTACCAAGTTTTCCCATCTTCAGAGGCTCCCAGCGGACGGCTGGCAAATTCACAAACTGTTGCCAGAGCGCGCTGCGCAATCGCACGGCCCGTGCGGGGTTGCCAGACTATTTGCCGACACTTTGCAGCACTGGCCGAGCATTTGTGCTGATTTGCTCTATTTTCAATTCACAATTGGAATTAATCGATATATGTAAATGTTTTGAAAAATATCAAATGCAATTTCTGTTGGCAAATTGTTTAAAATATTTAATGAAAAAATAAATATTATGAAAAGACTGTCTAAGTTACTTGATATAGCTGCAATTGCTGTGCTATAAATATGCTTAAAGTACAAATATAAAAGTCAAGTCTAATTAACTAATTTCAAGTGTAGGCATTGCCTCAGGCTGAGCAGAGGCAGCTCCAAAGCTCTGTGTTGCTATCGTTCAGTTAATATACATATGTATATCTATATATATATAGCTCCAAGGCGAGGGCATTTCAGCTAGCGACTGTCGCACCTTTTAAGCCAATGCCCAGCCAATCAGCGTCCTCGGCCAGACAGTTAATAAAAATCAGTGGCTGTTGGTTTATTATTTGTAGAGCACACATGCTCTAAATGATTTAAGTTTTCGGCTGCAGTCAATCCAGCCATATAATCGATCTTAATTACGCGCCTTACACATGTATGTGGCAGAGGGAACGAGAGAGAGAGAGAGAGAGAGAGAGAGAGAGAGAGACAGCGAGAGAGGGAGACTGCTTCCTGCCAACATCGACATCGACAGCTTTGCCTCCCTGCATTTTATTTCGAGTCTGCTTACGCATTAATTGTTTTGGATTGCAATCGCTTAAGCCATACACACACACTTCCTCTCCCTCCCCCTCTCTCTCTCTCTCATGGGCACACACATGTACTCTTTAATTATGAGCCAAATTGGCAAAATAGCAAGAAAATTAATAACAATTTGTTACGATTACGAGCAACGGCATCGCCGCTGATTAATTTATGCGACTGCAACTTACTGCCATCGGCATGGCCCTTTGCCACGCCCTGTCGCCCACACACACCCACACACACACGCGCGTGCGCCGCCCGCCTTTCCGTTTCGTTCCGTTGCCTGTTTGTGCTCTCCGCTTGTCATTGCTTGATTTATGGCCGCTTAATCACCGTCACCTCGCTGCATTGTCATCAGACACACACCCACACATACACACTCGCTTATGGCTTATGGCGTATATGATGTTTTTACAAATTCAATTAAAATAGCTACCAAGAATGACGCCATTTAGAATTGATATAACCAATTTGCCACATTGGGCCTTTACCTTTGGAACAGATTTGATTACGGCCGAACGGGCTTCGTTATAGCTTGGCTAATGAGCGCACATTGAATGCAGCCAATATTGTGATTACCAATTATAATATGATTTACATAGCATTGCACTCGTACCAGCCAAGGCAGAGTTGACAAGGCTGAGCCTCATATTGCTCATGCATATGCAATTTGCAATATTGTCATAGTCATAGTCATAGTCATTGTCATTGTCATTGTCATTGTCATTGTCATTGTCATTGTCATTGTTATTGTCATTGTCATTGTCATTGTCATTGTCATTGTCATTGTCATTGTCATTGTCATTGTCATTGTCATTGTCATTGTCATTGTCATTGTCATTGTCATTGTCATTGTCATTGTCATTGTCATTGTCATTGTCATTGTCATTGTCATTGTCATTGTCATTGTCATTGTCATTGTCATTGTCATTGTCATTGTCATTGTCATTGTGATTGTCATTGTCATTGTCATTGTCATTGTCATTGTCATTGTCATTGTCATTGTCATTGTCATTGTCATTGTCAATTTATTATCAATAACTTTTCTCATCCTATTAATATCTATTTTCCCACATCAATGTACAGTTAAATTCATCTATTCAGTCACTCACCTTACGTGCCTTTGGTCACCTGAAATTTCTGTGTTGAGCATGAGACTCACATGCAGCGTGCAGGTCGAGCTCAACGTTTGCATTGAGTATTTTAATTACAGTTTCATGCTGATTAATTTTCTTCGATTTCGCCTCACACACAAGGATTGCGGGGGGGTGGGCAGTGGGTGAACCGGGGTCGTTTGTATTATGCTGAGCCGCTCAGAGCCAACCTGAACCGGTTCACTTATGTCGCTGTTGTTCTTTTGTGACAGTTTATTTCAATTTGCATCGCTGAATGTTTCAACATGAGCCGCAGCGGCAAGAGGCAGCAGCAGGAGGCAGCCAAGCGCCAGCGAGCCAGCGAGCGAGTCGACCGTTGTCATCGTCATTGCCATGTTGCAACATGCAATGCACCGTTCAATTTCTTGCTGCCGCCTGGCCCCAAAATAGCCGCATGCAATTGATTACAGCAACGATGCGGCCGCGTGGATGACCGCTTGCGGCCATTGGCCATGGAATGAAATCGAAATAATGCGCCAGGTGTTTGGCTGCTTTAATGCTGGCCGAGCGGGATTCGGCTTTGCCACTGGAGGCCTCTTAATGGCCAACAAGCCGGCCAACCGGCCAGCCTGCCAGCCAGCCAGTCGGCCAGAAAATGGCAATTGTATCCTTGTCAGCCAGGACGAAGATTAAGCCTAAAATGCAGCTGGCCCTGGCCAGCGCCAGATATGCAGCAGCCAGGCCCCAGCCATGGCGCTAGCCTCTTCGGCCTCTTCGGCCTCTCCGACATCGTTGTCCGCTCGCGGTTTTTGCCACCAACTTGAATTGGCTTTCATGCTGACTACATAAGACGCATTGTCGGCCGTCTGAGCGCCGTCTATCGCCGGGCCACAGTAATTGGCTCGGGGAATAGGAGCAGGAATTGGTAATCGTGTCGCGCAGCTTTTAATCGAATTTCAAATCGAACGCAACCAAACCAATTAGACGGAAAAATGTCTGTGTGTAAGTGTGTGTATGTGGGTATGAAAGTGGGAGTGTGTGTATGTGGGTGTGGGCGTGTGCTAAAGGGGAAAGGGAACGAAAGAAAATTAAGGCTGTCTGGTAGAGGCGCATCTTATCGCAGCTAGCACGGTGCAGAGCTAAAGAGCTCGTTACTTGGCTGAGAGCAACGAATGCCGCATACACTTACCAGCAGCAAGCGATGTCTATGAGAAGTTGATCTATGCTTATAAAGATAGTAGATGAAACTTATCGAAAAAAAAGTTAAGTCTCCAAAGGGTTTTCAGTCTGTCTTTGGGCTGAGACGAAATGCATGGATTTTTCCCATAATGTCATTAAAAATCCCAGCAGTTCATAATACGTTCCACTATTCAATAGTTCCAGTTCCAGTTCCGTTTCATTCCGTTTCATTCCGTTTCGAATGCTAAGAGGCATGACAATAAATACCAAGATATACATGCCTGACAACGCTCTACTTGGAAAGACTCCATAGTTAGATCAATTGAGCCATTTACCATAATTTCCACACATTCACAGTCCATATAGCAGCTCTCCGTTGAGCCGGCTGCCCCTGCACAGTTCCATAAGCTAGTTCACAATTGCGACTCAGTTCCGAATGCCAATTTGTCTAGCTGTTCTGCGTGGCTCCAAATTGGACTGGTTAGGGTATTCAAATTAATGCCGCTCAAATGCTGAGCCAGCAAAAGAAGAAGGAAAAAAAAAAAAAAAAAAAAAAAAAAACGAAGGAAGCTGGCGATAAAAAATGTGAGCTTTAAATAGCAGCAGCTGAAGGTGTAAGCCAGGCGCACCGGGGGCGTGGCAGCTGAGGGCAGGCCAAAAGGTTGCATGCAAAGCTGGATGCGTATTAAACGGACGACGACAACAGCAGCAGCGATAAACAGGCGACCAGGCCAATTGCCAAAAAGAGGGGGAGCTGAGAGGGAGAGCGGCGACACGGCAGGTGAGACAGTGGGCGGTGGGCGGTAGGCGTGGCTGGTTCGTGCAACGGCGAATATGTGTCATGAGCCATTTAAGCTCATTACGGGCATCAATTTGGGACGCAAAAATTATGCTCCAACCTTAAGTGTTTCCCACTTGCAGCACGAATTGAAGCTAGAGTGTGGCTTAGTATGTGTGTGTGTATGTGTGTCGAATGGGATGCTGTGTGTGCTGTGTTGGCAAACAAATCTGCTTGTGAGCGCAAAAAAGTGGCAAATTGTTAATTTTAAGCTACTTGGGAGCGAGCGACGCAAATTGCCATGTGGCAAAAGTTGTTGCTGTTGCTGCGAATTTGTAGCTTCTTCCTCTTCTCATATATATATAGTATATAGATATACACATTTTTTCATTTGACTTAAATGATATTAACACACACGCAGGTTGCTGGTTAGATCAATGTACAAAGCAAACAGCTCTGCTAACAATCGAATTGAATTTTGAAGTCGGCCAGGCAGCATGAATTGTACTTTGTAGCAGATGGACAGAGAGAGAGAGGGAGAGAGAGAGAGAGAGAGAGAGAGGGAGAGAGACAGAGACAGATACGCACACCTCCAAGCAAGCAGTTATATAGCCCAATGGATGGCTATATATTGTGGTCATGTAAGAAAAGGCACTACAACAGCAGGAGCAGCAGCAGGAGCAGGAGGAAGCGGAGGAGCAACGGCAGCTGGAGAAGAAATCCATAAAGCGCAGCAGCCATAACAAAAACGCGAAATGAATTTCACTTGAAATGTGAAAACATAAAAATTGTTTATGACTTCCGCTACGTTAACTGTGTGTGTGTGTATGTGTTTGAGTGTGTGAGCGAGTAGGTGTGTGTGTGTGTTAGCTCAGCTGAATCAAGCCAAACCCAGCTCAGCTGAAGCGGCCTGCATTGCCTAGAGACTTGAAGATTTCTCAAGCTTTTCTCAAGCGCTTTTTATTTCTATTTCGGAAACTTCAATTTAATAAACTTATAAAACTAATGTCATGTAACAATAAATAATAAATTAACAATAACAACAAACTTCCTAAAATCATAGTTAGTTTAATGTTTTTATAGAGAGAGAGAGAGAGAGAGAGAGAGAGAGAGAGAGAGAGAGAGAGAGAAAGATAAAGAGGCAGACAGATAAACTTTGTGATAAACTCCACATATTTAAAAAATATTTTGAATACATCTTAATATTAACTTATATGCTTTTTATTATTATATATTATTAATATTCTAATTATAATTAATTACAGTTGAGTCTCGATAATTCGATTATTGCTAAATCGAAAAAAAAATTCTTTCTCAATAATTCTCGATAAATTAAGTTTCTATGTAAATCGAAAAATAAAAATATATATGTATATCTCCTTGCCATTTCGAATTATTGGGACTCAACTGTATTTATTATTATTAATTTCGATATTAGCTTTCAGTTACAAAATCAACAAGTTTTTTATTTAGTACTACCATTTATTTATTTATTTTATTATTACTCATATTTTTTTATTTTTTACTGCAGCTATTTATGTGAATATCTCAATACAATTATAGTAATAAATATATGCAAAGATAACAGATAATAAATATATGTATATATAGAGTTATATGTATTCATTTATAGTGTTGCATGACTCTGTTATTGACTTTATTCAATTTATTCGAATATTTCGCGCTGCTCATCCCCGCTTTGTCGCTAGCATACGGGTTTTTCCCCTTATATTGCTTGTGATTTATTTGGTTATATGATCTGCTTTGATCTGTCCGGCTGGAGAGCCAGTTACAGGCTTTTAAGCACTCGATAAGCCAATGGCACTGACAGTGACAGCGACTGCTGAATGGCAGATAGCGAGCCAACCCACAGCGCTCCGAAAAAAGGACACAGCGCAACACGTTCCACTGAAGCTCATTAACTTCATCTCTGTCACACATTCGCCCTCTCTCTCTCTCGCCCTCTCTCTCTCGCCCTCGTCCTCTCGCTATCGCATTCTCTTTCGCTGTGCGGATATTTAAAACATAATGCAAACTAAATGAAAATTCGCCAGCAACGAACAGCGAGCCCTGCACAAACATGCAACAAAAGAGCATGGAAAAAATGCTGAAGAAAATAAACGCTGCTCACAAAGGAATTTTTAAATATTTTGCGCAGTCAACGAGCCAAGCGCTGACCACGACAGCTTCACAGCTCCCCAGCTCCCCAGTTCCCCAATTCCAGTTTCAGCTTTAGCTCCCAACTGCTACTGCAACTCCTCCTGCTCCAGTTATAATTCCACTGTCAAGTGCCAGCTAACTAACAATGCGTAGCCAAGGCATGCCTTAGTTTGTGTCACCTACACACACACACACACACACACTCACATGCACACAGACTCTCCTAGTCAGAGAGAATATAATAGTCAGCCAAACACAAGTTGGCTTATGCATGGGGAGACGATTGTACTACAATGCTTAATATGTGTGCTCAGGCACATTTTTAATAAGCGAAGTCTTTCAAATCGTTTAGCTGAGCAAATTTAGTCTGTGGTGAGTGCTGCCAGATGGCAGCAGGAAGCTGCATTCAGTCAGTTCATTAATGGACTTCATTGGGCATGCAACCTCAACTTGAATAGTCAAATATGTTTTAGAGCTGAAAATCTCGTGCAATGTGGAGTTGAAGTTAAGTCGGAAAAGTGAAAGGAAAAGTGAAACAATTGAGTTATATGTATCCTGCTTCAAGTGTCTTTCATTAGTGATTAGAATCTATTCTGAGTATCTGTTCCTGATGATACTTAAAGGGGATCAAGGGATCAGATGCTTATGCTTATATTATATTCGATAATCTGCTAATGATTAGATGCTCTAGCTCTTAACTCTTCTTTCTAGTGTTCTCTTCTGCAGCATGGCTGAAAGAATCCGATTCTTTAGAGATTCTATTTCGGTGATAGAGAGCCGAGATCTTCTAAGACGGCCCTGATTGGATTTGCGCTTGGTCGCTAGATGGCGCCAATAGCTCAGCGACAGCATGGAGCATGGTTCGAGAGGGAGAAAGAGCTCTGCAGTGTAGAGCTTATAGATTGTCATTCCCATAACTGATGATATGATATGGTATGTTATGATACGATATGATATATGATATGACATTATACGTTATGATATATGATATAAAATGATATGATATAAAATGATATGATATAATATGATACGATATAATACGATATGGTATATGATATAACATGATATGATATAATATGATATGATATAATACGATACGATATGATGTGATATGATATCACATATTACTGACAAGCACGCCCTCTGTTGGATGCGCCTAGAGTCCTGCTCCCCCAGGAAATCTCTTATGCAGTTGAATCCATATAAAGATATACAAGAAAAGCTGCACAGTATTAGCGAGAGCAGCTTCTTAATAAGGTCCTAGCTGGCTACTACCTCCTGCTACGCCCCATTTTTAATTACATGGCGTGGCTTGTAATACAATATATAACATCTACAGCTGTAAACTATAATTTTCATTTGATTTACTACTCTCACTTTTATGCTATTTCCCCCCAAAAAAGATGGAATTTCTGTTTCGACTGACTTTTATAGCTGCTGCTAGGCGAATGTTTACCTAAATAGTTGGTGCAGTTTAAAGCAAAATATGTACCAAAATAATAGAGAGAGAGAGAGAGAGAGAGAGACAGAGAGAGAGAGAGAGAGAGAGAGAGAGAGAGAGTGCTGTGAGTCTGTGGAACAGCCCGAATATACATTTATCCACATATTTATATATATATATATATATATATATATATATATATATATATATATATATATATTATACTGATATATATAAAGATATATGCATATACATACATATATTTAGATATATCGGAATTCAATGTACGACCTCTGCCTGCTGTTGGCACGAATATAAAATATGAGTCCGCCATTTTGGGTGTCCGCCATTTTGTTTAGCTCTGTCGCCCGCCGGCCATTGATGGACTGGACTTTAGTTCGAATGCCATTAACCAAATTGATTTGTTTTCAAATAAAATCCAACTAGCACGCAAATGGCGTTGCATTAAAAGTTAAAGCAAATCCCTTAAATATGCTGCGGGTCAATGCCTTCTCTTTTTACCCCTTTTCTGTGGCCTGCAAGAGATTTACAGAAAAAGCAAACAAAATAAAATAAATTTAAAAAATACAAATTGTCAATACTCTCACGAAATTTCAAACAGAAAAATCTATTTATTATTTGTCGCCCTCCACTGAAAATGCAAATCTGTTTCAATCATCTGCTCGAACTGAGGTAACGAGGACGAAACTCCCGTGATCGATTAAAATATTGACCTGAAATGAACTAGTTCTGACATGAACCAGTTTTTCAAATCTCAATTTGAATAAAAAGCTGCTTGAAATGAGAAAAAAAAAAAAGAAGAAATCCGATCAGTACACTTGCTGTTCAAATATTGAGCTGATGAACTAGTTCTATGTGGCATGAGCTAGCATCTCATATGCCGAATCGAAGTTTGTCTGCTTGAAATGAGAACAAGAAGAAGAAGTCCCAATATGCTGAGGAACTAGTTCGATATGCCATGAACTAGTCTCTCATATTCCAATCTGACCTTTGTCTCTCTTTTTCAATAAAATTCGAAATATTGCGCTGATAAGCAAGTTCCATTCATGAACCACTCACACATGTTCTTATTTCAAGTGTCTCTCTTCTTCTCTCTATCTCGTTCTCTCTCCACACGAAATCCGCTTCGTTAATCTGCTTGAAATGAGATAAAGATGAAGATGAAAGTCTTCTGACCTGTATCAGTCGATACAGTTGCTATTCAAATGAACTAGTTCAGTATGACATCAGCCAGTCATACACATGTTCCAGTTGCCCCTCTCAATCTCTCTCTCACACTCTCACTCTCCTCTCACTCTCGCTCTCTCTTTCACACAAACTCAAGATAAGCTCGAGTTAAATTATTTTAGCAAACGCTTTTTGCATACACAAAGGTATTTCTGCGGGCTCCATTCAATTTAAATTTATTACTTTGAGTATTGAGTTTTTGCTGCTCTGAAAGGCAAAGCAAAAAAGCAAACGACAACAGCTTTCATTTCAGTCTGCCTGTCTCTCTCACCCTCTCTCTCTCTCGCTCTCTCTTTCATTCTGTGTGTGTGTGTGTGTGTGTCGAAAACCCACATGCGAACAGCCATACAATTGCATTCCCATATCGAATATCATTGAATATATCCGTTTATGCAAGTATTCCAGTGCCAGCAGCTGGAGTCGTCGCTGTCGACGCACGACGGCCAAAGGTAAGAGTATTATTTTTGCTTTTACCCAACTGGAACTGGATAGCGCCATAAGCAGGCGGCACAAAAACTACTTTACAACTGGCCCTGGCCAATGGGCTGTGGACAGTGCGATAATATTAAATATATATAAAGACATAAATGCATAAATGTAAAATATTTACGCTCAGCATGTCAGCAAATTGTGCAGACAATTAGGAGATTTGTGTAGGAGCCTGAAGCATGCACTACTTCTGTAGAGTCTCTCTTATTAAAAACGCCCTCTGCAGCAGCTCTGCGATCAGCCCACTCTATTAATTTGAGCGTAGTTCATAATACACATGCGGGTTAGTAAATTTCACAGTGGATTTTCAACACAGGCCGGAAGGGGTGGCAGGGGTAGAGCGGGAGATGGGGGTGCACAAAACAACGGCCAAACAACTTAAGCCCCATGCAATAAAACTTAATATGTTTTGCATTTAAATTTATGAAAAAGCAGCAAAGGAACAATGGCTGCTTAAGCTGGCAACATGCGCATAATTGTCGCCGCCATTGACAGAGACACGCTTTACAGCTGCTACTCGACTCGCTCTCACTCATTCCGGCTCCTGCTGCAGCTCCGGCTCCTGCTGCTGCTCCTGCTCCTGCCGCTGCTCCTGCTCCTGCTCACTACCCTTGCAGTGGGCTGGTCAACTTTTTTGCACAGAAGTCACAAAGCAGATTTTCTTGCGCACCCTAGTAAAGGAAACATGATATTACGTATACGTCATTATGTGATTATATATAATTATATAATCAAATATATATATGTATATATACATAATTTTTTCTGGCTGCGTTGCCTCATGTGCAAACATTCGATTTTTAATAAGAGCAAAATATGTGTGCACAGCTCGCATAGCTTTGGCCCATTGTGCAAGGAGCATGGCCAACGGGGCGTATACGTAATAATAATTACGCATAGCGTTGCGTTGCTGCTGCAGTGCTGCTGCTGCTGCTGCCCAAGCAGCAATATTTATGAGGGTGCCTTTAAATGCGGCTGCATGCGGCCAAAGGTTAAATGGATACATTGAGAGTAGCAACAGCAACAACAGCAACAGCAACAACAGCAACAGCAACAGTAACAAAAAATCTGTGAGAGTAACTCAGCAGTGAGTCAAGCCTCTGAGGATCAAAAGGTAACGAGAACTGCTTGTTAAATTTGGAATATGTTCTGCGCCGATTATATATTACTGATAAACACCAAATATATATATATATATAATGTGTATACTTCTTCGTATACTTCTTAGCTGAAAAAGAGTTGTTCATAAACTGAAATGAACAGCTCAACTTTTCAATGCACTGAACACATTCGCAGGTTCGTAATGTGAATTAAGTTTAGCACATAGATGAAAGTACTCTGCGTAGACACACACACACACAGATGAAGATGGTTTATGGCCTCTGGGTGGAGCAGGGCTGTATGTGTGTCTGTGTGGGTCACCTCTGGCTAAGTAGCGGCAGCATGAAGCAATGGCAATAAAAATATGGCCTCAACAGGATTAATACATTATTTCCGCTTTTGCATTCGAGGTAAAAGATGAGCAGGCAAGAGGAACGGCAGCAGGCGAAGCCACAAAATGGCGTTCACAGCACGTGTGTGTGTGTGTGTGTGTGTGTGTGTTGGTGTGTGTGTGAGTGTCTGTATCTGTGTGGGTTTGGGCCTGGCTTGTGACTGCGACAACTCCAAATCCTCAGCTCAGGCATTTGTTGTCATTTGCTGTTGTTGTTGTTGCTGTTGTTGTTGTTGTTGTTGTTGCTGTTGTTATTTTGTGCTTTTATGATTATTGTAGTGGCACACTTGGCATCGTGTCCTCTCGTTTGTAGTCTTTGCCGCTGTTACTGTTGTCGTTGTTGTTGTTGTTGTACTAAGCACTTATGCTTATGTTTTCGGCTCTTATGGCTCTTGCCCGTTGTTATCAGAGTCTTTGAAGTGCACTTTGCTGTTTCATTTCACTATATTTGTTAAGCATATTTTTATTTACGCATATATACATCTACATGTCGCCACACACACACACACAAGCACACATACGTATATATACATGCACTCATATCCAATTTGACACTATACATATGTGTATACATGTATACCTATATACATATACATATGTATGTATGTGTCTATATTGTAAGCAGACTCGAAAAAGCATATTGACTAGAAGAGAAGCTTTCTACAATTTCACGAAGATAATATTATATTATATATGTATATACAAATATAAAATTATTTACATATAAATAATATATGGTAGAGTCCGGTTATAATAAGCCTTAAGGGACTGTAAGTATACCCAGAAAATATATTAAAATATCAATATATCGATCTATTTAAAAAAAATAAAAATAAAATAAAAATCATATGAGAATATTTTTTTTTTTTACCATATATCGAATATTTGTGTGATATTTTTGATATATGGCGTCGCATATGAAAAACAAGCGCTATGATGCTTTTGAGTACCAAATACTGGAGCCTAGCAGTTTTTTTTGTATTTAAATAAAAAATTACTTGTTTTTTGGGTCGGATTATAAATTTATTGTGGGGAAAAAGTTTAAAAAAATCGATTTATCGATATTTTAAAAAATATCAAATTGATATTTTTAAAAACTTAAAATATCTTCGATACGATACTTTAAAAATATTGGACAACCCCAACCCGTAAGATTCTCTAATCGTAGAGTTTGTGTGGGGACTAGAATTTTCGTGGCAATAAGCATACGGACGCTATAAGCGGAGTCGCTATAGCCGGACATACATATATGTACATACAGTAGAATACATATAATAATAATATATTGTATAAGCAGCTGCTGCTCATATTTTTCGTCTTGATGAACCAACTCATAAAGCTTCGTAAGCTTCGACTTCTATGACTATTGCAATTGCTATGATATCAAATCAGTTCTAAATATTTATTTCTAGATATATGTATATTACTTACTTTTAAGAGTATTCAAAAGTCGTCAACGTCAATGCAAATGCTTCACACACTTTTTTTGCCTCCCCACATGTATGTAGATGCTTGTTGGCTTACAAATGTAACTGAATGGTCCTAACAAGCCACTGCACACACACCCACACACACACGCCCACACAGACACAGATAGGTACTCAGGTTGGACAAGTGCATATCAATTTGTTGCTGTCATTTGTGACGCGTTTCTCGAGCATCACTCGGCCGCACAAAGAGCTAAGTCCACTCATTAGGCTCCGGGGCGATGGCTGCTCATGCACACATTATTATTAATTTAATGTTAAGTATTTGTTGGAGTATTTGCCTGACATTGTCGAGCAACTGGCACACACACACGCACACACACAGAGCCAGCTCAGTTGGATTTAAATGCGCTAATTGTTTACGCATTTGAGCAGGCAAGGCTGGCCGAGGCGAAAGGCGAAAAATTCTAAATGAAATTTCAACATGCTTTTTGCCCAGATCTCGTTCAGCTGTTCGCTCTTGCGGCACTTGGCTATCTGTCTAGCTCACTTGCTATTGCCGTCTCTGTCTTGTTTTCTGGCCATTCATTCGCTTGGCCTCCATAATATAACAATAAACTGTAACAATAGCAATTAAAAATCGCTGAAAGCGGATGTCCTGATAAAGTTGCCAGACCCTGGCACCGTACCGCCTAGCACCCTAGCACTCTCCGCTCTCTCCACTCCCCACTGCCCACTCCTCGCTCTTCACTCTCTCGTCCTGCCACTTGGCAGCTCTATCACCCCGTTGGGCAGGCTTCATTTTGGTGGCTCGTCCTTGGCTCTGGCTCTGGCTCCGGCTCTGGTTCTGGCCCATTGTTGTAATTATGCATTATGCTTTCGCTTCTGCGACCATTTTGCCTCAAATCCTTCGGCTCCCGCTCGTTTGTGGATTGCATTGCCCAAATGAAATGCCATTTGCCGGAAGGCGTCCGCCCGTGGGCGTGCCAGACAGACAAAAATGAATGGAGCATTTCGTTATTCCTTGCGTGGCCCAAGTGCCACAGTCGCCCTACACAGAGCAGACCGCTCTGTCCGACCTGCTCGGGCTCAATGTCTTCCTTTGCCCAGATTGCTTGCTTGCTGCCCTGCAAATGTTGCAGTGTCACCTTTACGGGGCAGCTCGCACGGACGGACATTGATTAACGACAAGCGTCGCAGTGCCTGAACTTTTATTTTTGGAGCATATGATGTCAACATCTTCGCAGCTCAAGGACGATAAGTGCCATGGATTTAAGCTAGCAATTGGGGCTTCAAATAATTTCATTTTGCTCGAGTTGACTATCTCAATAAATAACTAGTATAAAGAGGGGGAGAAAGGGTGTACGAAGTAGAGAGACATATAGCGGATGCTTTGAAAATCCATACTTGATTTTATGAGAATCGCATATAAAGGTAATGTATACAAATGGGGTTAGTATAACTATGAATATATTAAAACATATATTCATACATTCATACATTCATTCATTCATACATTCATACATTTATACACTCATACATTCATTCATTTGTTCATTCTTTCATTCATTCATTCATACATGTATTCATACATTCACACTCATACATTCATTCATACATTCATTCATTCATACATTGATACATTCACACACATTCATACATTCATTCATTCATGCATTTATTCATTCATTCATTCATACATTCATATACCCATACATTAATACATTCATTCATTCATTCAAACATTCATACATTCATCCATTCATACATTCACACACTCACACACTCACACATACATACATACATTCATACATTCCTACATTCATACACTCATACACTTATATATTCATACATTCATACACTCATACATTCATACATTCATTCATTCATTCATACATTCATTCATTCTTTCATTCATGCATTCATACATTCACACACATTAATACATTCATTCATTCATGCATTTATTCATTCATTCATTCATACATTCATACACTCATACACTCATACACTTATATATTCATACATTCATACACTCATACATTCACACATTCATTCATTCATTCATACATTCATTCATTCATTCATGCATTTATTCATTCATTCATTCATACATTCATTCATACACCCATATATTAATACATTCATTCATACATTCTCACATGCATACATTCACACACTCACACATACATACATACATTCATACATTCCCACATTCATACACTCATACATTCATATTTGTGTACATTTATGCATTCATTCTCACACATTCATAAATACAGCCCTATGTGCCCTGCACCTACATAAATGTAAATACATTCTATATAGACATTCACATATTTTCTAACACACCCACACTCAGACTCATATTTGATTGTTCAATAATAAATTTGGCATTCTGGTTTCTGGCGGATGCTGTGCTCTCCCCTGAGCTGCGATACTTGTCTCTGGCACTTGATACGCCATCGAGCTTATTGCTGCATACTTTTAGGCATTCGCCATTTGCATATTGTGGCCGAGGTGGATGCGAGATGGGAGTAAATACTTGAGCAGCTGAGCGAAGCTAGTCGATTATTTAGCTATGTGTGTGTGTCTCGCATCGGATGTCACCTGTCAACTGTCCGGAGTGGTACGTACCGAGCATATGTCATTTCGAGCAATTCTTAAACAATTTGAATTTGTGATTTCAGACTTCATATTTGAGATTTGAGCTTTCGGATTTCGCATCTCGCATACCAAGAATCGGGACTCGTTTCAATGGGCACGAAAATTGATTAGACTACACATGATCAAACGGTCTATAAATCAAAACACTGTGGAGGGGCGCACATGGGCGTGCCACATATGCAAATTGGCAAGCATGTTTGTGCCACGCACACACACACACACACACATACACTCATACATCTGCTGTGCTCACTTGATGCCCGCAAATGTAATGCAGTCAATAAAATCGGGCCAACCATGTTGCATGTCCAACTGTCCAAATGTCCCATTGTGCACGTGTGTGTGTGTGACATTTGTTTATAATAATGCGCAGCAGTGTGTTAAACAATTACATTAGACTGAGTGCTGGCCACATACGACTTGGCATGCCAAATGCCAATTTAATTGACAGTTATGAAGATTGTCAAACATACAATTATAACACTCGCTGACTATCTGCCCACATTGATCTGACCAACACTGTGTGTGTGTGCGGGTGTGTGTGTGTGTGTGTGGCTGCATTCATATTGTGGTTACACACATACACACACACACACATACTTGGAGTGAGGCACGTCCACACATATTATTAACATGTTAATCCAAATGTAATGAGCACAAGGATAACTCATGCCGATGCCATGTTTATGGTCGGAGACAGCTCGAAGATGTCAGCATATTTATATATATGTGTGTCTGTGTGTATGTGTGCAGCTACAGCACAGGCCATATTAATGGGCTTGCTTTAAATGCAATTAATAAACATGTTCAATTAGCACAATTTGATGAAATATTTCACTTTTTATTGCACATTTGCAAAGCAGCTCAGCATTTTCCTCGCATTGCCAATAAATGTCAGCGCATGAAATTAATATGTGCATACGCTCTAATATGGCGACTCAATTATTGTCATTAAATGAAAAATGATTAAACCACATGACAAACTTTGATTTGCGTACACATTTAAAAGTTATCAAACTAATTTTATGTGACACCTGAAGCTATTAAGCTACCGGAAAGATTTACGTATATAGGCCAAGCATGGCCAGAGAGGCAGAAGAAACAAACAATGAGATATCTATTTATAAGCCATACAATTTATATGAAACTTTCATCGTTAGGTGAAAAGACTTTCATAGAAATTGGATTTATCCAAGCGCCAATTTGCTATCACTGTGATTTCTCTCTCTCTCTATCACTCTCACTTTCTCTCTCTCTTTGTCATCGCTCTCCTTGTCATCATTCCCCTCGTGCTTGCTTTCTTTGTTATATCTCTTTCTTTGAGCGTCCCCTCTGTGATCTCTCGCTCTGTCATCGTTCTCCCTGTAATCGCTATCCATGAAATCGCTCTCACTGTCATCGCTCTCTCTCTCTCTCTCTCTCTCTCTCTCTCTTGCTTTGTCATCTGTCCCTCTCTCTCTTTCTGATATCTTTCTCTCTCTCCCTCTCTCTCTTTCTCTGTGTCATCGCTCTCCCGTTGATCATTCTCTCTATGATATCCCCCTTTGTGATCGTTCTCCCTGTCGTTCTTTCTGTCATCGCTCTCTCTCTCTCTCTCTTTCTCTCTCTCTCTCTCTCTCTCCCATCACTCTTCTTCTTTCTTTTTCTACTGAATTTTCGGAGCACTTACGTCCCAAATAATGACTTCGATTAACTAAAGGCAATTAGAGGAAGACCGACGCTTATTGCTTTCGTTTAGAAAATCGAATAGAAATCAAAAAAAGTAGATTTATCAACTCAAACTTACTTATGAAGCTTTAAATACAAAACACCCATAAGGGGCTTTTCATGGCAAGAGAAAACTGGAAAAGTCTTAACAAATGTTTATTATATATAAAGGTTATATTAGAGTCCGAAAGAGTCTAAGAGCTGACGATGCGAATGTCTATCCCTGTGTCTAACTCCTCTCTCTCTCTCTCTCTCTCTCTCTCTCTCTCTCTCTCTCTCTCTCTATCTCTCTCTCTCTCTCTCTCTCTCTATCTCTCTCTCTATGGCCACACAAATTGATTTGCCTCAGGTCTGCTTAGAGCTTAAGGCAGTAAAAGCTAGCAATTGCCGTCTTGTAAGCAGCTGCATTGTTCTTATCACTCGATATTGCTCAATGGCTGTGAATATTTGGCCTTTTGTTAGTTAATCAAACGAGGCTCATGTGGTATTCACTCGCTCATTCACTCATTCATGTATTCACTCATTCACTCAGCTCTTTCATATATTAGTTGGAAATCATTTGCATTGTCTACATAATCTCTAGACAAGCAGCCGCTGCTGTATCCTCTTAGTATTATTATTGTAGTTGTTATTGCTTTTGTTGTTTTCATTGTGATTGTTATTGCTGTTGCTGTTGTTGCTGTTGTTGTTGGTGGAATTGGGCATATGTTTGGTCTGGTCAGATATGGCATTGCATCAATAGATAGCAGAGCGTATTGTCCTATAGATTTTCGAGTTTATCGAAATTCCAATGAAATTCGGTCTGTCTGTCGGTTCTTATCAAATTGAATTAATACGGCATATATCACAAAATCAAAACACGCACACACACACGCACACACATACACACATCTGTGGTGCCAGCAAGTTTGGCTTATCATTCGATTTGTCTCGCCCGTTGGTCCATCATTTCGGTATTGTATCCTGACATCAGGGGGTTTGTCTTGCTTTCATATATGTATGAGGCATAGAGCTATGCTATGCCAACACTTGTACACATACAAGCACATACACCCGCACACACACACACACACACACACACAGTCGTCTCTTTTCGTTGCTGTTATTCACACATCAAATTAGTTCTATTTGCGGCTCGTCTGATAGCTTTTAGTGTACGCCACATTTTGATGTGTAACTATGTGTGTGTGTGAGTGTGGGTGCCTGTGTGTGTGCGTGTGTGTGTGTTGTCATATTGCCGGACAAACACAAAGCATACGCCAAAGCAATGCAAACATAATGAACTTGTCAACATACAACTCAACTCGAAATAATTTTCATTCGATTTGATTTTGATTACGTTTTGTATTAACACTGTCCATAAGCACACAGATACACAGAGACACACACATGCACACGCTCACTCTCACACTCACACTCACACTCGATTGCCAACATATACTCTGACGATATTGTCTCGCATATCTCATTTGGTTGACAATTTGTCAGCTTATTGACATCTCAATGCTAAATTTTATCGAGAGCTGGCAGTGAAAAGCTCTTGACCTGCTTTATACCAGCGAGCAACGACAACCAACAACAGCCAACAGCCAACGGACAACGGACAACAACAACAGCACATCACAGCAACATTAGCAACAACAACAATGAGCAAGTTTTGCATCGCTTGCATTTGGTAAATGCGGCGAGAGTTATGATGAGCTTAAATGAAAGAGAAACAAAAAATGCCAAACACACAAATCAGAATGTTCGAGTGCGGAGTGACCGATGGAGAGATACCCTGCAGAGAGCAAAGCGATAGAAACAGGCAGAAAGATGGATAACTTAATGAAGAAAAGTCGTATGAATGAGTGGGCATTTGATGCTGATCCGCGAAAGTAAAATCAGAAGAGAGAATTGCTGAAGAGTGGGTGAGCGAGAGAGAGAGCTATATATGGAGAGAGAGAGAGAGAGAGAGTGAGAAAGAATTAGAGTAACGGATGGATGTGGAGAGATTGGTTTGAGATATGGGATGATGCAGAGGAAGCTGGACATAGGAAGAGAGAGAGAGAGAGAGCGAGAGAGAGCGAGAGAGAGAGAGCGAGAGAGAGCGAGAGAGAGAGCGAGAGAGAGCGAGAGAGAGAGAGAGAGTGAAAGAGAGAGAGAGAGCGAAGGAGAAAGCTAAATATAGACAGGAGCGGGAGGTAGACATAGAGAGAGATAATGAAAGAGAGTGATAAAAGTAAAGAGACAATGCGTAATAACGAAAAATGTGGATGAAGGAGGATATGTAAAAGCGAAAGAGAGTGAGCAAAGCAGAGCGTGAAAAATAATCATTGTGTTAGACATTAAATGGACAAAAAGAGGAAGGTTAGATAGAGTATCAGAAATGGAGTAGGGTAGACCAAATAACAAAATGAGACAAAGAAAAAGAGACAGAGAGAGATTCAACTGAAACATAGAATACAAGTGAAATAGGAAAGACTTATAGAGACACAATGAGAGCGAGAGAGAAAGAGGGGGGAGAGGGAGAAAGAGATAAAGAGCGAGAGAGTGAACAAGTGAGATAGAAAGAGCAATATTATCAAATAGGAACAGCTTTGAAAAAAAGAGAGAGCATGAACTATGAATACATTCCTTGGCATATCGATTTTCATTTAAGTTCTCTGATAAGGAAATTCATCTATCATATGATTGACCCCAAATCGCAAACGACTCGCTCTAAAGGTCTACAGGGTATTCCAATTGTAAGTGAAATGCGAAAGGGAATCGAGAATTCGAAACGTTGACGAAATGCGGGTGCTGACAAAATGTTAAATGTGCAATCGGCTACGATTCGTGACGTCTGTCACATATCACACACACACGCAAAGAGAGAGATGAGAGAGTGAGTGAGAGCGAGATAGAGAGAGAGGGTGCGAGGCGGCCCGCATGTGTCAATATATTTTGTGCTATTTACTCAAATTGTATGCAACAAGGACAGTGGAACCTAAGCCGATGAACTAAATTAGAATCCGAGCGTCATGTGCCAAACGTGGGCGTGTCTGTGGGCGAGCGGACGCTGCAGAAATGACAGTCGACTGGAAGAAATATAAAATAAATCGAAACCAGATTGCAAAAATCAAAGTCAACAACAATCAACGCCAGCCGAGTGGAGCGAGTGCGGGCAGCCAAGCGATGCTCTGTCTATACATATACTGTATACTGTATACTGTATACATATCAGTGAAATGTGAGTAGCCGTATATGCTCCAGTCGCTGGGCGATTACAGAGTATGATCAAAAAGAAAGCAGTGCAAAAACAACAAACAAGCAGCGCGCTGACTTAAGACAAATGCAGAGGGACTCACATTGAGGGCATGCACAAACACACACATGTACATGTATAGAAGGTATATATGTATGTGTGGTGCATGCATGCATCTTATAGATACGCGCATTGTTGACCATCATCAATGGTGGCCGACGGGTGCCGTTAAGCAGCTAGATATAGATTGATAGACGGATAGTTCTGGATGGCTAGAAGCTTGACAGCCGACAGCAGCGACTGCAGGAGCGACAGAGATAGAGCGAGAGTGTGTGAGAGAGAGGGAGAGAGTGCAGCGCACAAAGATAATGAGATTGTGCGATAAGCACGTAACGTGCGCTGCATTTGCTCTTTGGCAAACGATATAATCTGCCTGTCCCCAACCGAAGGTGAGAAAGGCGAGGGCATTAAGCCCCACCGCCAGCTGAGCCCGGCTCAAGCCCAGTTCAAGCCCAATCCCAGCCCAGTGCACGTCCATTTGGGCCTATTGGCAAATCTGGCTCAGCAGCTAATTCACATTCGCATTCGCCTGACAGATGGCATATTACTTGCCACAGGCTGAATGCCAACTAAATGAATAACGCAGCGTGCTGCAGCGACAACTAGCTGCAGCCACACACACGCACACACGCACACGCACACATGGGTAGCTGGTAAACAAACAGTGAAAACATCTGGCAACGCTGACGTTGGCACACTTAAAGTTTATATACTTATGCATATACATATATATATATAGAGAGAGCGAAAAGAGTAGAAAAGTCAAATTAAATCAAATTGCAATGCAAACGAAAGGCAGTCAGCGCGTGCGAGCGAGATGGCATGCAGATAGTTCCAGTGTTTGTGTGTAGGTGGCGCTTTGTGCTGCTGTTCTGTAGTGTGCTTAATGCGGTGCTTGGCGCGAGCGCGATTTCGTCTCTGCTCCTGCTGCTGCTGCTGCTGCTGCTGCTGCTGCTGCTTCAACAACTACTTTTCCGTCTTCTGCTGCTGTTTCTTGTTCTGCTTCTAGTTGCTGTTGCTGTTGTTGTTGTTGTCGCTTAACTTATTTCATTAGCTCCTAAATGTATGCAATTTGACATTTTTAATTTAAGTTTCTCTTTCGCGGCAAACCCGCTCAACGTGTGTGTGTGTGTGTGTGTGTGTGTGTGTGTCTGTGTATGTCTCGCAGGTGTGCATACATTTGATGGCATAGCTGTTAAGCAAGGCCACATCATGGATACGTGAGCTTGGCTTCAGGCACTTCAGGCCACTTAAAGACGCAAAGCAGTTAACAAAAAAAAAAAAAAAGAATTAACAAATGCTGCAAGTCCTTCAAAGGTCGCCAAGTGAGGCAGCATGGTATATATGTAATATATATTTATATAAGCAGTAGATCTGGCAATTGAACAATCTGAGAATTAAATTGGGCTCAAAGCATTGGCTGCCCTCTCTCTCTCTCTCTCTCTCTCTCTCTCTCTTTCTGGACTAACTTTAATGAACTTTCTTCAAGTTTCTTTTATTCACATTTCCGTTTAAGCAGTCTCTCACAGCATACATATACCTCTATATCTATATATATAGTATATGTTTATATATCTTCAATTCTTGCTGTTAAAGTTTCACTTCTACTTAGACAGACGACGGCAAATTGTATTATTAACCGACTGGCCGCAAGGGCATGCGGGTCTCATCAGCTGGGTTCATCATTTGCTGGCACTACTTTTATTTACCTTTCAGCATAATCCTTTCAAGCTCTCACAGCGCCCACCCCGCCCACCGCTCCGGCATTGCCATTATGCGTCAAGTGTACGTGCAGGCGACAATTATAGTGCTCTGCCGTCGGGTAGCATCATTTCGATGTGCAGCTTGTAACGCAGGCAAGTCGATCGGCTCACCAAGGAACTCGACTCGATCCATACTACTAGAGCTATCTGTGTGACTACTACTACGGCTATCTATCTAGACTCGACAAGGAACTCTACTTGATCCATATTACTACTACTATCTATGTGGATGGAATGGATATGGTTAGCTTGAGCTGGTTGTGAGAGTGGGTTTTTCACTCTTTGGGAACTTTGATCATGCAAGAGCATGATTTGGGAGACAAGCTTTATAACAGCAATACATGGGAAACGAGAATGCTTCCTCTGGCTTTCTCTATCAATGCAATAGTCTTCTCGAAATTCCCATAAATGGGTAGATGGGTAGAGCCGATTAGTCTAAAGCGAATTAGACTGGAAATTGACGGGAGCGAACTAGACATAAAAGAGTATCGAAGCTTCGGCTTGTTTTTAATAGCTTCTTATGTCTTGAGATAGTTGTTTGGTATTGCTGCTGCTGCTGCTGCTGCTGTTGTTATGGTTGTTGTTATTATTATTGTTGTTGTTGTTGCTGCTGCTGTGGATGATGAGTTTGCGACGTTGCGTGCCTGTAGCCCGGCGCACAGAAGCATGCCATATAATTTCTTCAATTTTATAGTGCACCTCTGGCACCGGCTCCTGCTTCTGCTCCGGTTGCTGCTCCTGCTGCTGCTGCCTCTGCTCCTGCTCCTGCTGCTCCTGCTCCTGCTTCTGCCCCTGCTGCTGCTGCCTCTGCTCCTGCTGCTGCCTTGTTCCTGGGGCTCCTGCTTCTGCTTCTGCTCCTGCTCCTGCTGCTGCTGCCTCTGCTCCTGCTGCTGCCCCTACTCCAGCTCTTGTGCGGCTGCTGCTGCTGCTGCTGCTTCTGCTCCTGCTGCTGCAGCCTCTGCCCCTGCTCCTGCTGCTGCCCCTGCTCCAACTCTTGTGCGGCTGCTGCTGCTGCTCACGTGTCGATGAAGTTTTGTGCTGACAATGCGCTCGCTGTTTTTGTCTTAAGCAGCGGAGACACGAGACAACAGCGCGTGGCATGTGGCATGTGGCGCGCGCTTGCCACTGGAGCAGAGCTGCTCTGGCCCAGTCACCTGGCAGGTGGGCACACGGCAAAATGTTGCAACAGTTTGACGCAGCTCAATTTGCATATCCATGCGCCGAGATCCGCCATGCGATTCATTCATGTTACCCAGCCAGCTATTTATTTAGATGACGTACATTGCCAATTGCTAGGCAATTTCTCGAATTCACACGCACACACACACACACATACTCGCATGCATTTCTGCTGCATTGGCAATTGCAGTTAAACTTCTGCATTTGATTGACGCCCCGAATGGCAGCCAGAGGCAGCCAGAAGATGACAACGCCTGCGAGCAAGCAACCAGCTTATTTTGCTGATTTTGATTTTGTCGCCTGACATTGATTTGACATGTGTGTGCCATGCATGCATGCGTGCGAGTGTGTATGTGTGTGTGTGTGCGAGTGAATTCTTTCTTGGAATATGTTACTTAAATAGCTCGAGGGCAGAACCTTTTAATGCTGACGCTGATTTGATGGCAACTCGATGTGGAACAACAAATTGTATTACTCGAGATGCTCGCTCGTCAAGCGAATCGGGGTATATGGGTTTTGTGCCAAGAGAGAAGACTATCATATACCAATTGTCTTTGAAATAGGCAGCTAAGCTGCCAGATGGCATGCTTTTCAATTGACATATGGCAACGCTCAGATTTTGAGAAATTGAAAAGTGTAGAGCGTAGAGCTTAGCTGGGCAGGAATTTCATTACATAGAGCGTGAGAGAGAAGGATATATTTTATTCTGCTTTACCAGCGTTGCCATTCGACTTTCTTAAGCTCAAGAATTTTTCGGCATTCGAAAGAGATTTAACGAATGCCTAATTAAGTGCTCAGTTGTACTTATGACAGAGCCTCGTTAGGGATGCCATCATAGAGTCTAAGAGAGAGAGAGAGAGACGTACTCACATAGAGTGAGCAGTTGAAACGGTGTTTGTAGTGAGCTTTAAAATCAAATTAAATGGCTGTTGACATGCCACACGGCTAGACACACCGAAGTTGAGTCTTTCCACGTTGTCCTTGTTAGCCATTGCAACTGGCCGAGTCTGGTCTGCTCTGGGCTGCAGTGTCCTGTAATAAATATCTTTCAAAACTTTGCACAGCTCTTACCAGCTGTGTAGCTCGGTTGCCCAGGTCTCTTCCTATCACACACACACACACTCACTCTCTCTCTCTCTTTCTCTCTCTATCTCTCTCTCTCTCTCTCTCTCTCTCTCTCTCTCTCTCTGTAAGAGCAGCTCATGTGTAGCGATAAAATGTATCTAATTTAAGATGTTTTTTGCCGCCCGAGCGACTGTCAGGCCACGCACGCACCCACGCGCCCACCCGCAACTAACTGCTAAGCACGAAGCAGTAAACATTTTCAATTTGACAAAACTTTTTACCTTTGACCACAGCGCAGCAGGAGCCGAGTCGGTCGGGTGGGCGGACGACCAGGCATTTGCCTGCCACTTGCCACACAGCAAAGCTGTGACAATGTGAGGTCACTGCGGCAACTGACTGACAGACAGTCTATGTGAAAATTACACACACACACACACACACACACACACCCATACACCCACACACACATTAGAGCAAACAAAGTAAATTTTCAAATTGCAGCAGCAGTTTTTGGAAATTGCCCATACGCCGCATGGGCCCTGACCGTTGCCCTCCCTAGACTGCCTGACTGCCTGTCTTGCTGGCTGTGCATGTCTGGGTGCGTGTGCGTGTAAGTGTGTCTTCAAGTATGAAATTGTTGTGTTCACACTAAACTTAAGTAACTGAATTAAAATGCGGCTAATAGAGTAGCAGCAAACAAATGACAACACAACAAAAAGGACTAGCGGCAGAGCGAAAGAGACAGGACACTCGACAACTTAGCAGCTTAGCTGACAACTTTAAGCCTACATGTGTGTGCGGTGCCTGAGAGAGTGTCTATATATAGGTGTGTGTGTGTGCATCAATGTGTTTGCCAATGGTCAAGGCTCAAAAACTAATAATACTAGTAGCTGCTGCTTCGCCCCTACATCTAGCTCAAACTGTACCTCTACCTCAAACTCTACCTCTCCTTCAAGCTCCACCCCTACCTCTACCTCAAGCTCTAGCTCCACCTCTACATCTACCCCAAGCTCTAGCTCCACCTCAATCTCTTCTACTAGCTCTACCTCTAGCTTTACTTCCGCCTCTAGCTCCCCCTCTACCTCTAAATCTGCCTCTACTTCTACCTCTGCCTCTACTTCTACCTCCACCTCTATCTCTAGCTCCACCTCTGCCCCTACCTCTAAATCTACCTCTATCTCTGCCTCTGCCTCTACCTCTACATCTACCTCTACCTCTACCTCTACCTCTACCTCTACATCTATGTCTACCTCTTAATCTACCTCTGCTTCTACTTCTACCTCTAACTCCACCTCTACCTTTAGCTCCACCTCTGCCTTTACCTCTATGTATACCTTTATCTCTACCTCTAGCTTTACTTCCCCCTCTAGCTCCCCCTCTACCTCTAAATCTACCTCTACCTCTAACCTTTAACTCTACCTCTTCTACTAGCTCTACATCTAACTGAAACTCTCACTCTACCTCTACTTCTACCTCAAGCACCACTTCCAACTCTACCTCTACCTCTACCTTTCCTCTTCCTCGACCAATACTTCCTCCTCTTCTGCACCCTCTCTCTGACTCACCCTCTCCCTCCCTGCTTTTAGCTTGGCCTATGTCCTTTTGAGGCAACACCTCAAGCTCAACTTAAGATATATGAAAGACATGAAACTGAAGCAACAACAGCAACAAGAGAAAACACACTTTGTTTGGCTGCTTGCAACCTGATGTTGCAGCAAACTGAAACCGTTTGGGAATTTCAGTGCTGAGCAAAGTTGCCTGCACTTTACCTTTTTTTTTCGCACTCAACTTTGATTGCAATTTGTCATTAGTTAAGCGCATTTATTGTTGTTGTTGTTGCTGCTGTTACTGCTGCCACTGCTGCTTCTGTTGTTGCTGTTGTTGCCTGTACTGGTTGTATCAAAGCTACTTTCCAAGAACAGCAAACAGTGAAACAACATCAACAGGAAGCGAAACTTTTGTCGCCATTGTTGCGAAAGTTTTGCAATCGCCAGAGCCTCATATACCAGCACACGCATGAGAGTGCGAGTAAGAAAAAGGGCGTGGGAGAGAGAGGAAGGAAGAGAGTGAATATATATCGCATAATATGCGTGCTGGGGCTGGGGCTGAGGCTGGGGCGGCAAACATAAATGAAAGTTATGCCTTGGCCGGCAAATGAACGCCAAGAGAGTTGAGCAGCCACGCAAATTTTAATGGCTCTCTTGTTGGGTGTTTGAGATTGGAATTGCGATTGGGATCGGGTTAGGCTGGATCAAGGCTGCTCTATCTAATTATTAACTTGCTAGAACTATTACCAACATGAGCAGCAACAACAACAACAACAAGCAGAAGATGAAGAGGAACTATGACACGCCTAAGCCGCTTAGGCCGCAAGCTGGCAAATGAAATTGAAGGGCCGCAGCAAATATTTTAAGCTAATTTTCTTATTTTCACTTAATTTGCAGCTGTTAGAGGCTTAAGCCTCCCACACATACACACATGCAAACACACACTCACTCGCTTGTTAACCATCAAGAACGTTGACGTCCTCGCCCTCGTCACTGAGGGTTGCCCAAAGTCAACGCCGTCTTCGCCAGTTAGACTAATAATAAAAACTTAATACGGTAATCCACTTATGCCGCAACCGACGCACAGTGGTATCAAATTTATTGCACAGTGACAGACAATTTGATTTGATTATATTAGCTTAAGCTCTTGCTCTTTATTCATCAGTTTCAATAGGAATCAACTTGCGTTTATATAATTATTTAAAGCGAACTGGAATATACAAGCTTAGTTTAAGCGATATTAATTTGTATTAAATTCTCATCACTTTGAAGTCCATCAATAAAAATTCCCCTTAAAATATCTTGTTTTAAAAACGAATTAGCTTAAAGAACATTAGTTCCAGTTTCAATTTTCTTAGAACTAGTTCCAAATTGCAATATAATCATTTTTTTTTTTTAACTTTTAAACTAACTGAAACTCGTAACTCATTTCAAATGTTACTAGTTCCAATTGCATTTTGCACTCTAGTTCCAAGTAGTTCCAAATTGAAATCTATCAAATTTCAATTCATATGACTTATGTAAAATCTAGTTCCAAGTGAGCTTTGATAAGCTAGTTCCAACCACCTCGGTTCCATTTGCATCTTCCATGTTCAACCCCATTCCAATTGGAATTCCAATTAGCAAAGCCAGTTTGGAGGCCACGCGAACCACTGTGCGCCTTAGCCACGCATTTGTCCCGCCAGCTGCGCACCGCATCGTGGCTCAACTGCGTCTGAGATTTTGCTACATTTATTTTTTATTTTTATTTTTTGTGGACTGCGGAGAAAAGGGAAAGCTAAGTGGAAAACCAAAGTCTTGCGGCGCGCACATATTTCGTGTTGCCAACTTAACACTTTTGCTAAGCACACATACGCAAATAAATTATGATATGTGTGTGGGTGTGAGTGTGTGTGTATGTGTGTGTGTGTGTGTGCAAAAAGAGTCAACGAGTGGCAAAAGCAAACACTTGGCCGTAAAGAAACCACTAAAAAATAAAAATAAAAAAATAAAGCAAGAAGAAGAAGAAGCAACAGCAGAAGCAGAACTATAAAGTGTTTGAAAGCTGAGACCGTTGACTTTGCGTCGAGCAGCAATTCAATTTGGCCTGAACTAACCGAGTGTATTACTGTGAAAAGGGCGATACTTAAAATAAGCGAGAGCACATTAGACGGCCAGACAGAGAGGGGGAGAGATAAAAAAAGAGAGCGAGATAGAGGGAGAGACTGAGATAAGCAGCAAAACTTCAGCAGACTGAAAAGAAAATTCAGTGCAGGCAAACATCTTTAAAGTAATCAAAGAATTTATTCTCGGTAAATGTTTTAGGAAATATTTTATTTATACAGCTACGAGGCAGCTGAAAGCATAAATAACGAGAATATATATTATTTTAGATTTTCAAATATTATATATATTTTACTTATTGGATTTTATTTATGGCAACGCTCAGAAAGCAGTTTAACGCAAGCAACTCTTTAGCATCAAAGGAATTTAATAGGATATACTGGATTGTTTGTGTAAAATATATATGAAATAAATGATACGTAGCTTTCTTACGTAGCTATGTTTATATTGCATATAATAATTGGTATAGAGATATGTAAGAAGGCTAAATAGAGGATATATACGTTGAGTTATTCCATTGGAGATACAGACTCTAAGATATTCTATGAGACCCCGGGAGTGTCAAGGATTTATTATATATGAGTCGTAAGGTATTTTATAAAGGATATATAACTCAAAATAATCTTTGAGAGATATAAGAGCTGAGATACTTTATTAAGGGTATATATGATAAATATTATAGGAGGAAAGATATAAGGGATATGTGATCAGATACACTTTATAAAGATTATATGAGATGATCTATAAAGGATACACGAGCTAAGATATTCTAATAAGAGTGTGTGAGTCTGTATCCTATAACAGATATATGAGCTAAAATACTTTATAAAGAATATATGGGTCGAGATATTCTATAAAGGATATATGAGCTAAGATACTGAATAAAGATTATAGGAGTTAAGATATAAAAGATATATAAGCTAATATGTTTTATAAAGATTATATGATCCTAGATAGTTTATAAATCATATATGATGATATGCACAAATTTCACAACACTGGAATACTATCCATTATACTTAGGTCTTCTCTCATAAGTAAATGCTCCTTAAGAGTTGTACAACTGCATGTTATACTAACATTTAATGTGATTCACATAAATCTACGACATATCCATATATATGTATATACATCCGATTAACGGTTTATTCAATACTTGAGCTTCTTTGAAATCTGTTAATGCTTGCCAAAGAGCTTTGATCCGCTTTAGCCAGACCGAAGGAAGCTGTTCGGCCCTTTGGGCCGCGCTAAGCCCAGTTGCTTAACAATTGTCGCTGCTTTAGTTAATTTTTGTTTTCCAGCTGGAAAATTGTTTGCTTTTCATTTGCTGTGCTCTTTGCCGCCTTCCACTCGTTGCGCTCGCTCTCGCCTCTGTCCGGCAAAAGTCAGCGCATTGGCTTTGAATGCAAATCGGCCAAGAGCTCCAATTTGCATGGCTTCCGTACAGCCGCACTTCTTCACCCCTCCATCCACATCATCCTTGTTGTTGTTGCTGTTGCTGCTGTTGTTGGGTCTGCTGTGGCAGCGATAAGGATAAGCCAGCGTTTAGCCAGCCGCGAATGGCGAGCGGTCGCCTTGGCGCCTATCGTCCTTCAATTAGTTTAATAACATTGCAATGCTCTTATCTGGCCAACACTCGCGCAGTCCGCAGTCCAGCCAACACCTATCCAGCTGTCCGCTAAGCCTCTTTATCGTCCATTTCCCCTTCTTTTCGCATTTCTTTTTTTTTTCCTTTCTTACCTCCTTTTTCTTTGTGTCTTCATTCGACTGCAAACGCCGAGCAGGGAAATTAAAAAATTAATTTCGTATAAAAAGTAAGACTCGTTCGTCCTTAAATCGGCGAAAATCGAGAATTAACTATACAAAAAAAAAAAAAAAAAATCTTAAGTTATTAAGAGAAATACTGAATCAGACAAAAATAGAGTAGTTTAATATATTTATTTATTCAAAAATGTGATGCATATGTATACAGATATATAAATATATAGCTTTATATTTGTTTATACTTCACAGGTTTTACTCACTTAAATCAATTAATTCAGCTTTGTAGCTTTTCAGCTCTTCTACGCAATTCTCAGGCTTCGGTTTTTTTTTCTTTTGTCTATCATCTTCTTATTTTTTGCTCTTTTTGTCTCGTTCTTTCTCCTTCTGCATTTGTTTGTATTTTTTAAGTGAAATTTCTGTTTGTCTCTCTCTCTCTCTCTCACTCTCTCCCTCTCTCTCTCTATCTCTCTCTCTCTCTCTCGTCTCCATTGTCTCTCTCTCTGTTTCTCACTCTCTCTGTGTATTCTCTGCGTGTCATCATCTGTGTCGCTCTAACTCTCTTCTGTATCTCCTTCGTCTTCCCTCGATCGCATTTACCTCAGCTATAAATTTATGTCTCTCTCTTTCTCTTTCACTTTCTCTGTTCAACTGATGAATATATGTCGGACTCCAATACATCCTTTCTATCCACTTGATATTCTCTCGTCCCCCACTGTGTTCATCTTTAATCAGGCTGTAGCTGCTGCTGATTTTCTTTTGCTAGCTTCGCTGGCCACAACAATGTTTGCCTCGACATACCTGCCAGCTGCCTGGCGTATCCTTAGCCCTTCGCAATCACCGTTCGCAAGTGCCTTTGTGTGAGTATTCCATTCCCCAGGCCCCCTATCTTCGCCTCCCCCTTGCAGATGCTCCTAACGCTGTTCGCGTTCGGCACGCGCCGTTGGGCTGCTGCTCATTTGGAGCAGCGCCAAATACCGTTGCCAGCGCGCTCCAAAGTTATTTCACTGCCAGCCTCTCGCTCTCTCTCTCTCTGTCTGTCTAACTTTGCCTGCCTCGCTCACACGCTCCCTTGACCAACTCCAACACACCAAAAGCAGGAGGCGGGCAACAGCAAAGAAAAAATAGGTAACTGTAATGCGCAAAGTGCAACCAAATGACCTTTTTAATTCGCGGCCATGCACTTTTCGCACTCATTCCTATCCACAACGGGCCATATTCCCTCTCTCTCTCTCACCCTCTCTCTCTCTCTCTCTCTCTCCTCTCTCTCTCTCTCTGCTCTTCTAGTTGCTGGCATGTCTGGCGCTTTGGGTGTTAAATGAAATTTGCTGCTTTTGGCGCAAAAGAAAGTTGCAAAGATTTTTAAGCGTGTCGCGTTTTGTTGTTGTTGTTGTTTACCGTTTTACCTGTCTGTGCCGCTGTGCATACACATACTTATAAAGCGTGTGTGTGTCTATGTGTGTGTTGTGTAAATGTGTTAATGCGCTTGCCGCGCTGCATTACGTGACACTTGCCCAGCGCCAGCTGCGCTGTCCACCTGCCTACGCTGGGCTATCGCTATCTCTTTCTCTCTCACTCTATCTATCTCATGCCTGCAAATGAAGTCTGCCCGCTGACTATGTATGGATGTGTGTGTGTGTTTGTTGAAATCAGCTTAAGCATTAGTGTGGCCATGCTACTGCTACTCCTGCTCCTGCTATTCCGGCTCCTGCTACTCCTGCTGCTGCTGCTGCTGGGCAGTCCCAGCGCTCACTCGCCCAGCTCGTATTCCTGTCTCTTTTCGTCTTTGTGGCTAAGGTCAAACCCATTTGACTCACTAGCAAATTGCTGCGCCACACTCCAGCTACATCGTTACACCTGACCGAACGACACACACACACACTCTCACACTCACACACACACACACCGCATGCAGCCCCAGTGAAATTAGTGCAAAAAAGTGTCAACGCTGCATTTAAAAATTTTAATGGTTTCGTATACGCTGCCATTTTCCTCAACTGACCGAATATAAAGCTGGCGAAGGGGGCAAAAGGATAATCCAAAATAAAATCAAATAATATAAACTGTCTAACTTTAAGCAGAACATTGTCCTTGCAGCACGCCAACATTTGCAACATTTTGCGTCTGCCGAGAGAACTTTATTCTCGTAACTCTACGCTCTTCACTCCTCTCTCTCCACTCTTCACTCCCACTCAGCTAATTGCGAACAGACAGAGAGCGCATGTTGCACGTCAAAGACTATTAATTATTCGAAACAGTTTTTTTTTTTTTTTTTTAATTATCCTTTTTATATTTTCTACTAATAGACATATTGATTGACGTGAATGAAAAAAAAAAAAAAAAAAAAAAAAAAAGAAATCATCGGCAGATATCTCTCTCTCTCTGATGAGCCATGAACTTAGGGTTAAACCATGGACAGCTCTGGACTCTGTTGGGTCTCTTGTCATTGCTGACTGAACTCTATTTGCTGTCCAATCAAGCAAATCTAACACAAATGTTTGTCCAACCTAAGACCTCTGTCTCTCTCTATTTATAAATTTCCTGATTAAGTTTCGATAGACTTATATCTATTGATAGCTAATCATGGTGGTATTCCCTCTAATCACTTATTGGCCTACTACACAATTATTATCAGTATTCATATTGCCTCTGCTCAATCAACTGCCTCCCCCTCCCTCCCACCTAATGCTATCCTTTTGCAATTTGCTCCTTTCATAGCATTCGTAATCAGATTATCCAAGAAATTTAGTTGGCTAATTCGATTTGATTACTTGACCTAAGAACCTAATACGCTTCACTCTATTGAAATAGAGCCAATTATTAGGAATAGCTCAAGAGTTTACCCAGCTAATTATTAGAGTTAACAGATTCGGCTTCATGCAGAGATCAAGTTGTCTCAGTCCTCAACTGCAATTGTTAGATGTGAGTGGCTTTGGATATAATGTTTGAGATAAATAGATTCTTGCGTAGAATAGAGTAGAATCCATATGACTGATCGTCGGCTACACTCTACTTACTTTATTTTTGGACAGCTTAATGCCTTTCAAGCTTTCAGGCAACATCGTCTGAACAGAAACGAACAAAATTTGTTCTATGGAGGATGAGGAATACAGAAAACAGAAAACTGAGGGTAAGATGGCATTATAAGCCGAAACTATAGCAGGTAAAGTTTAAGACAATATTGTATAGAACTCAAGTAAAGTCAAGTCATGGTACAGTAGTTCTTGAAGCTCGTGTCATCTGTGGCAATAGCAAAAAAAAAAAATAAATAAATAAAAAATAATACTTATCTATTATTGGATCATATGATCAAATAAAATTTATTTTTTATTTTTTCAAGATATTATATAGAAAACTAATTTGTTAAATGCTAAAAAAATATATGTGTATGCATGTAAATATTATTAACTCCGAAAGATAATGTTTGGTCTACCTGTTCCTCTTTTCCGTAACAGTAGCACCCGTTTCAGAGGTAAGGCACTCTGCTGGCACTGAAGAGCTTGCTGCTTTTCCGCGAAAGTCCTCTAGAGACCGACGCGATTATTGTTTGGAGTAATCGATTATGGTTTCAATTAATCACAATCCACTTTGCGATACAATTCAACTGCCAATGAAAAAAATCGATCATTGTGTGTGATATGATTTATCGTGTCATCACTACTCATCTGAATCTTTTGATATTTGGATTGTAGATGCTTAGTCACATAGGGCATTCTGACTCCAATTTCGACGCTTTACAGTCTTTGGTTCTTATGCATCAGACGCAGCAAAGGTGAAATTCTATGCGGAAGTAATTCGAAAGCTTGAAAAAATTTAATAATGGAAAACATCTTAGCGGACAGCCAAAATACAGTTTCCATAATCTACGGTTGTATATGCTTTTTCTCTCTCTCTCTCCTTTCCCCCTCTCTCTCGCCTTTCTCTGTTTCTCTCTCTCTCCTTTCTCTCACTCTCTCTCCTTTCTCGGTTTCTCTCTCTCTCTCAAACTTAATCCAATTGACTTTACACTGCTGCAGCTGTTGTACGCTTGGAGCACCTTCGTCTGCTCAACTTGGCCAGCAGTCGTGATCGCTGGCCAAGGCAGGTGTGGGCAACATTTTAGCCACTTCAGGTGCGCATAACTTTGGCGGCAACTCATTAAGTCGAAGGTGAGGAAAACGGAATTTATGACGCTGGCAAACGGAGCGCAGGTGTGGGCCAGGGCAGCGAGATCGTCAGCTGCAGTCAGGCATCTCAATGGGGTATTAAATGCGAATAGCATCACGTGAGCTGAGCACCAGCCACGCCCCGCAAGCAGCGGCATCAGCGCCCACGCTCACACACCTGTGTAATTGAGGTTCTCACGATTCGCATTTCGTTTTTATTATCCCGAAAGTCAAATGAAAATTCCACGGTGACGTTTTTTATGCTGTGGCCCGCCGAGCGGCGCTAATAAACAAATAAGTGGGCGTGGCAGGCGCAAAACAGACGCTCAATTAAGGCTATTAACATTACAGAGACACACAGGCACACGTACGCGCTGACGGACAACTGTTAAAGAGAATCTAAGAGGCAGAGAGAGAGGCAGCTAGAGGGCGCGAGTGAGAGGGAGAGGGAGAGACAGTCAAGCATTGGCAGCCATTTGGTTTTATGGCTCGCTCTATAAAAATTCCTTAGTTGAAATTTATTTGCGCCATTAGACGCGCATTAGAGGCAGTCCCCAGCGCAGCCAGCCACGCCCACTAGCCATGGGCACAATGATTATGCAGCCTAGTGGCAATTGTGCTCGAATATCAGAGCAACAAAGCAAAATGGGGCATGCCAAAGGCAAAGCCAAAGCGAAAGGCGAGAGTTGAGCAAAGATAAAGAATTTGTGAATTCTATAAGAATAATGTATAAAGAGAGAGAGAGAGAGAGAGAGAGAGAGAGCAAGAGAGAGAGAGAGAGAGAGAGAGGGAGAGTGATACATTGATACATCTATCTCCACTTGCAGCTCTCTCGAATCTATGAAATCCTAAGCTCATCATTTTTACAGCGTATCTGCCAGTTCATCAGTCCCAAGTCCAGAGCCAAGTCAAAGGGGCAACTGGAGCTGGCGCTTAAGCTGTGGTAACGTTACCCTCGGCGCAATTGAAGAAGTCTCTGGCTTGCAAATTCAATAAGTCAAGTTCAAGTTTCTGTCGCTCGCCCAATTTTGGTTTATTTATGAGCGATACAAACGAATAAATTAGGCGCAGGGCCTAGAGGAGGCCGCTCTAGAGGACGCTTATCGGCCTACAAATACACCCAAACCCACACACACACACACACACAGACAAACACGATACAGTTGAGACGTGCGTTAGGTTGTTCGGCTGTTTAGCTGGCCGCCTCGGACTGATTCCCGCTTAACCCATTTAGAGCGGGGCGTGGGGGTGATGGGGTCATTCGTCAAATTGGCCATAAAAACGCTTAAGCCCACAATAAAAGCGAAGCACACAGCAAACAAAATGAACGATAGGCAAAAATAACAGAGCCAAAGAAAAGAGACTGCAAAGCAGGTGGTGGGTAGCGGTAGAGGGGGGGTTAGAGGTAGGTAGAGGAAGATAAAGATGTGCGACCCTTCATTATGGCAAATCAACTTGCAATACGCCGAGATTGCTATGCTCTAACCTCAAAGAGTTCTTGGCTAATCTAAATCGAGGATTATTATATAGAGCATAGACTATATATAGTCTATAGTATATAGCATATATATGCAGGGAGAGCGAGAGGGAAAGAGTGAGAGCTTAATTCGACTTAAATGCCAGTTCGCCAAACCCTTAGCAAACCTTTCAGAGTCCAACGTCAACTGTAGAGCATGTCGGTCAGGGGGCAGGAGAAGAAGGCCACAGTCGGACAAATGGGATGGACTAGGGCTTTTGGTAGGGCTTACACGAAAGGTGCTTGATCGAAAGACAGCAACAGCACGGAGCACAATGCAATCGATTATGTCAAATCCTAAGAGCACATCATTAGCTCTCCCGGCCCAGAGCCCTTAGCCCAGTCGAAGCTGCTGTGGGTGGGCCAGAGTGCGTGCCTAATGTCAGCACATAATGAATATGGGCCGGGTCCGGAAATCCGTTTCGAAAACTGTTTGCCAAATCATCTCACTGGCCGCACAGACAGCGGCGACAGCTTAGGGCTAACGAGCTAGTGCGGCACAGTGGAACCACTCTGTCGCACATACATACATGATACTTGGCCATGGAGAACCTTGAGCCTATTTATCTAATTAACATTAGCTGCAAGGAATCACTTGAGCGAATTCACATGCATAACTCCTAATAGCGCATCAGTCGATGCTTGATGGGGCAATGCGAACTCATGCGTTCGTCTGGCCACATTACGCAATCGGGGAATTATTAGCCGAGTGGTAAATGCCCATATAAATGCTACTAAACAGTTTGTCCTCACACTCTCACTCTGTCTCTCTCCCTCTCTTTGTCTCTCTCGCTCTCCCTCTCTCTCTCTCTCTCTCTGTCTGTCTGTCTGTCTGCTTGCAGCACATTTCCTTTACACTGACCCACATGAGCTTTGAATTAGTTGCAGCAGACGGCTAAGCAAATATTGCAATGTCTGTATGACCCTACCAACACCGCCTCCACGCCACTCACTCGCTCTTACGGTTGCTGCTATGCACTATGTGGTTAGCATTAGTAGTTTAAGCCACGCGCATGCGATCGTAGCGGAAGGCGAGGATTTTTTGTTCCCTTTTGCATACCCTGTAGCTGGCAGACAGCGGATGACCTGGCCAGATGTGAGCTGCTCCTCCCCGGCTATAGGGTATCTCTGAGCTGGGCAGACAGCGGCACGGATAGCGACGGTTTGTCTGGCTGGTTTGACTGCAGCAAATGCGCCTGTCAAGCCATTGCCACAACAAACACTCAAAGGCTGAAAGGCTTTTCGCTTACAAGTGGCAACCGGAAGTGTTGTGCGACTCAAGAGCCCACTCAGCAGGCACACACACGCACACACACACGCACGCACACCCGCATGTGGATTGGGTAAAAATGCTAGCAGATGGCAGACATGTTGATAGGTGGAAATTGAGGCGATTTACTTTTCAAAATAGGCTTCATTCCGCACAAGTTTTTTTTTCTGCTTCGCTCCTTTTGCTACGTCTTCTTCTATTCACTTAAAGTACAACTAATGCACACACACACACTTTCGCACTCAAATTGTTTCGCAACTTGTTGAGGCAACCCTCGAAGCACCAGAGTCCCACTCAATGCCTGACCCAACTGAATAGCTGAATAGCCCATCCGATTTGCGGAGATGAACACCTCGGCCGGCTTAGGCATATAATTTGCAAAAAATTAACAACTCAAAGGCTCATCCCGAAAGCCAAATTAAGGACTCTCACATTATTTATTAATCCGCACCTTTCGGGCGCAAATCTTGCCGGCGGAATAATTGAAATTGTGATTAATATGCACATAACATAAATTATAATAGTGCAGACAGTAAAACGTTTACGAATGCTGCATAAAAAGGGGCAGAAAAAAGTGAAGGAAGACTGAGGGTGCTACAAGAGAAGGAGGCAGAGAGATGCTGATAAAGAGAGAGAGGGAGAGAGAAAAAGAGAGTAAGGCGAATATGTGAAAGTATAAATAAAGGAAAGGTGAATGAGTGTGCGTGTGTGTGTGTGTAGCTGTGTGTAGCTGTGTGTGCCAAAGAGCAATCCAATTGCCAGCTAGATATCTTGATAGGGCAACATATTAAATGGCCATAAATAAAAGCAAACTATAAACAATAACAGCGGGCAATAAAGGGGCAACAAAAGGGTATTGCCGTGTCGGCTAGACATTTCTGTTTCTCTTGTATTTCTTCTTGTCGCTTTTCAACAAAATTTCTCTTAATTAAGCGTCGTCTGTTTTATGGACGCCAATTTCCTCGAAACAAAACAGCCGAAGAAAAACTTGTGCCGAAATTTATGAAAATGACTTTGCCCAAAATAAATAAAAACGGGGGAAAAAGGCGCGCTAAGGCGAGAAATTTCGGAAAGGTGTTCGGCCAGGCAGGCGATGGGCGTCGTCTGGGCGTTGACCAACAAACTAATCACAATAATCACACTGAAATAAAATTAATAAAAATGCGTGGCCCGTTGGCACGACAGGCAACATTTAAGAACATAAATAAAAATTAGCAAAATCCAACAGCAACAACAACAACAGCAACAACAAAGACTAAGCAAATAGCAAAAAGTCGAGGCGGTGCGAGCTGCAGTTGGACACAGACTGGGGCCAGGGCTTGGCTCTGTGGCTCTGTAATAAAAGCCACAAATATAAAGAAATTACACAAGCTGCCGGCCCGAGTTGTTCCTTTGCCAGCCACACACCAGAGCACTCACACTCACACACACACACACGAACATTCACATTCACGGCGGAAAAGTTAAAGCAGCTGGCGAATAAACGAAAAACTAATAAAAAGCCTTTGACCAACTCGACGCAACAAAAATATGAACGCAGCGCGTAAATGACCCAAGATCCAGGGCCCAGGACCCAGAACCCAGACTCAGACCCAAACTCAGATCCAGACCCAGACTCCCCCGACCAAGCTGCTCACCTGGCGCCTAATGACGACGATGGCAACGTCTTTGGCTCCACTTGCTCTAATTGAAGTCAACGAAACTTCCGATCATAAAAATAATTAACTTTTAGTGTAAAATGCCAGCAAATGGAAATGAAAAAGATTTCGCATTGCCAGCCAGCCAGACAAGTGGGCGGCCTAGCGGTGCGGCACCTGGAGCACCAGGAATGAAACGTAGAGAGAGCCCTTGTTAGCTTTTTGTAAAGGAGTAAGAGAGGAGAATAAGGAATGCACGACTAGAAGATTGTATGATATATGATATATGATATATGATATATGATATATGATATATGATATATGATATATGATATATGATATATGATATATGATATATGATATATGATATATGATATATGATATGATATATGATATGATATATGATATATGATATATGATATACAGTTATCTCTTTCTACAATCCTATATCTACTTCAGCCTTTTCCACACATCCGAGCCAATTTAAAGTCCAATTGTAATGGATTTTAATGCACGACTAAGCCCATATAGGCCGTTCAGTTTAAAGTGATCAATGCTTTGCCGGGCAATTAATTGAAATGCCCAAACAGTTCATGCTTTAAGCCATAAATTTATAACAAACTACAACTTAATCAACTTAAAGACACAAATTGTTGGCCAAAGTCCAAATTCGAAGTCATTTTGCTAGCTCGAGGTAACTTTTGGCATAAATTGCACTTAATTTATGCACATTTTGCTGTGGCTGGCCCCTCCCCCTTAAATAAAACAATAATGTTGCAACAAGCTACTTGGTCTATTGAACAACAACAGCAAAAACAACAACAACAACAACAACAACAACAATAATAATAATAATAATTGACAATATTAATAAGGTTTGTGTCAAGGCCGAGCGATTGTAATAAATCCTGCAGAAGTCATAGATGGAGCAGGAGGTAAATGAGGATGCGGGACTCGAAGGCTTAATGGGCGCTCCTGCGTGTCCTGCATGTCCTGCATGTCCTGGCTGGATGGCTGGCAGGCACGTGTTCACTGGCGCGGCCAATTAGTCCTGAAATGCACGAAAAATTTAATTAACATTTTCAAATGCTTTGCATCCCCAGCTCAACTTTCTCACGCACACACACATACACACAGTGACACACCTGCACACACACACACACGCACACACACAGCTACACACCTGTGTATATGCATGTAATTTGTCCAACTGTCGTTTAGAGCTTAAGCAGCAACAGCAACAGCAGCAGCTCAGATGATTACTCTCTCACCAGTTTCGGCCTTAAGCCCAAAGTTCTCAGCACTGGCCACGCCCCCGCCTCCGTGGCCGCCCTTTGCCATACGCCCTGGCTTGGCTACACCTGTCGCATATAGTTGCTGCGCAAATTCAATGGAAACTAGTTTTTATGACACATAAACTGTTACATGGCAACAATTGTGCTGTACCCACACATACCCACACACTCATACACACACACACACACACACATACACAGTTGCGGTTGCTACGTGCTCTAATACGCCCCAAAGCTTTTGGCCCCGATGTTTGCCCAGCGGTTTTTGGGAGTAAAAAGTTCAAATGCAAAATGAAAATTAAATACAAATGCCAAGTACTCAACTACCAAAAACTGCGCCCAATTTAAATCCCTCCCTCTCTCTCACTCCCGCACTCTCTCTCTGTCGCTCTTACTCGTGTGTGCATGTGTGACTTTTAGCCAAACGAAATGTTATATTTTGACAAACATTTGTGCCGCCAAAATTTGGTTGAATACACGAAAATGCTCGTTCGTTCTGGTGGCTTTCAGATCCCAGCTCTGTCCCATTACCCCAGACTCAGAGTCATCATCAGCATTATCATTATCATCTTCATCATCGTCCAAATTCATTGGGCACTTCGTCGTTGCACTTATGTAGTCAATTTGTTAATCTCAAAGTTTAGTTTTTGCGGCCGGGCCAAGTAATTCAATTGCAATTGGAATTGTATGAGGCCAAGTGCCAGGTGAACTGCTTGATACTCTGTAATTTTCTAGAAAGCATGTAAAGACGCATTGTCATTGTCATTGTCATTGTCATTGTCATTGTCATTGTCATTGTCATTGTCATTGTCATTGTCATTGTCATTGTCATTGTCATTGTCATTGTCATTGTCATTGTCATTGTCATTGTCATTGTCATTGTCATTGTCATTGTCATTGTCATTGTCATTGTCATTGTCATTGTCATTGTCATTGTCATTGTCATTGTCATTGTCATTGTCATTGTCATTGTCATTGTCATTGTCATTGTCATTGTCATTGTCATTGTCATTGTCATTGTCATTGTCATTGTCATTGTCATTGTCATTGTCATTGTCATTGTCATTGTCATTGTCATTGTCATTGTCATTGTCATTGTCATTGTCATTGTCATTGTCATTGTCATTGTCATTGTCATTGTCATTGTCATTGTCATTGTCATTGTCATTGTCATTGTCATTGTCATTGTCATTGTCATTGTCATTGTCATTGTCATTATCATTATCATTGTCATTATCATTGCTCTCTATCCTAACTATCCTTTCATCGCACTAAGCCCAACATAACAATCTCACATATTTCTATTCGAAGTTTTCCAAATCTCCCAAATCGCTTTGCCAAACGAATCTGCGGTTAAGTTCAGATTTACCAAGTGAAGTTTGCAATTGATGGGGTCAGTGCAGACGCTTTATGATTGTCCAGTTCGTTGGTGTTCCCACACACTCCCCCACACTCGAGCGCACATTCTCGGTGTTTGTTTCGCCCAAGACACAGATAAAATTAAAATAACAACAAAAATAAGTAAAAGAAGAAACTTTACCTTGCCAAAAAGTTTTCCTGTGTGTGTCTACTGTAACTCCCGTTTACTTGCGCGTGAGTGTGTGTGTGTGCGCGTGTGTTTGTGTGCTTGTTTGCATGTGTCTACTGTACCAGCGAATGAGATTTTGTTAATATTTAAACAAAGGTCGCCGCCATTCGTAATGTTTTTGTTGTAGTTTGTGCTGTTATCGTCCCTTAGGCCTCACAATTTTTCATCTGGCATTGTCTGCTCAAAAATTTGCGCGCTTCTTGGGTTTGGGGTCGTTTTCGTGAAGAGCACATGGGTGGGGGGAGTGGCAATGGAGGGTCGGGGTCATGGATCTGAATGTGTTTTGTTTTAGTTGCTAGCTCCACCTGCTGCTCGCATCGCCTGTGTCTGATGTCCTTTGTTGTCCTGCTCCTCGAGCTGTGCTGGGCCATGGGTCTTTTATAGTTGTTGCCTGATTTGCTGGCACCATTTCGATGGTATTTCCAGCTCCAAACGTGTTCCCACAAACCGAATAGCCAAAGAAATTTGAGTACCCAACTAAATTGGGACAACTTTCGTTGCTTTGCTTGCATTTCCTTAGAATCAAATGTGAGGTTCGAGTGTTTTGCTTCGATTGGGAGTTTGGAGTTTCGGCTCATTGGAATGCTCAACCATGTAATATTTGTGTTGTGTTTCCACCTGTCTTTGTCTTCAGCTCTGCTCGAGCTGCGTCATTTGGCTTGGCTTTTATTATTATTATTTTTACGAGCGCGTTTTCTGTTCTTTCATTTTCATTCTCTTTGCGTTGTTTCTCACTTTTTTTTTGTTTTTCTTCTTGTTCTTCCTTTTTGCTTCCTTATTTTTTTTTTTTTTTTTTTTTTTTTTGTCACAATATAATGGAATTTATTTTATGGCCAACAGGTAGAAAATTTGTTGTCCTCCTGCGTTTGGCTAATTTCGCTTTTACTATTGCCCGGCCAAAGGCCAAGGGCCAGAGAACATCGTATATAAGTATAAGTACGCGCATAATGTTGGCCATATGTTTTTTTTTTTTGTCTCTTCTTTTTTTCCTTTCACTTTTTCCCGCATTTCTTTATGCGAGAGGGGGAGAGAGGGGGAGGCATGCCTTATGCTGCAATATTTTTTAATGCTCCAGCCGGGGGCGTAAAAGAAAAGCAACAACAACAACATGAAGAAACATCGCGACATCCGAAGACAATTAAAATTTATTCAACGCTCTTAAAAGCGTGACGGAAGAAAATATAAACATAAATATGTAATAAGCGAAGCTGGCGCTGAGGCCTCCCCCCCCAAAAAAAAAAAAAAAATAACAACAACAACAGAACGAGAAAGAACAGAAAGGGACGCTGCCCTAGGCCTGCCCCGCCCCTCACCTGTGGGCATTATGCGATTTACATTAGCGTGTTAATACAATTAAAAAGTCGGCTCAGGCAGAACAATGAATCTTCTGCTGCTGCTGCTGCCGCCCCGGCATGCTCTTCCTCTTCATGCTCCTTGGCCCACCTGTCAGCAAAATGAAATAAAATTAAAAATGCTTTTATTTTGTGCGCCTATCCCATGGGCCTATCACAATTTCCAGCTCAACTGCGGTCGGACCGAGCCGGCGTTGATTAGTTAAAGCCGCAGCTGAAAAATATGTGTTACGGCCTGTCTGAGCGGAATTGCTTGAAAATCTGAAAACTTTGCAGATCTTTGACTGGAATTAGAGATTGTTGAAGCTGCAACGAAATATCATTCATATGTACATCATATGAGCCAAGCGCTGAGCCGCTCCACAACAATGTAAGCTCGAAGACTCGATCTGGATATCTGCATTGAAATTTTATTGAGAAAATTTTCAAAAGATTTTGGGAACTCCAATAAAATATATATTGGAAGATATTAGAAACTGCCTGCTTAGAGAGCATCTGAGTTACTTTAGGCACTCTAGCAAGATTCAGTTTGGCCCTAAGTTTTATTTGAGCCAGCTACAAATCAGACATTCTAAAACTTGAAGCTCATCTGCAAACAGTCTTAGCTATTTCAATAATTGAGCCGGATTCTAGAGCCAACATTGCCAGACAATCGTAAGATTGTTCAGCTGCATAGTTGGAATCAGAATAAGCTTACAAAGGGCTGTCCATTTTTGATAGATCTGGCAGCCCTATGATGTTGACTATATTCGACGGAGTTCATTTATTTATTATTATTATTATTTTTTTTTATTTATTTATTTTTTTTTTTTTTTTCTTGAAGGAAAAACACAAATTTTGTTGATGCTGACGATACAAATTATTTCATTTGGCTCAAGTAGATTAGTTAACATTAGCTCTCAAATAGCCGCCTTGAACGTGTACGGCGTATTGTGTCACATGATATAGGGAAGCCAGATGGCTCCGTCGAATATGGACAACCCTGTACATATTAATCGAGCTAGTTACTTAGTCGTCAGAGGGTAAGGTTTCATGGCGTATTTTCTCTTTCTATATATATTTTTCACATGGGCTATGGGGAGACCATCAGAGATCTCTTAAGTTACCATATATGTCTATCTATTAATATCTCTGAAATTACTATATGATATTTGATAATAATATATGAAATCTTGATTAAGGAACTATATACAGCTATTATTATGTGATATATGATAATAATATAATCAAATTTAATTATTGTAAACAGTGTTTGGAAACTGCAGTTGGAGTGCTTCAGCTGACAGAGGAATCATAGGAGAAACTTCCGAGCAATGATGGCAATCTCTGCACAGCTTAGCTCTGGCTAAGCTCCTAGAAACTGATATGAAATACCATTAAGAGCATCCGGGAGTGAAGCTTGGCTGCGCGTTAAATGTAAACTCCACGAACATCTCAGCTAAATTAAGAACTTCATCAGAAATATTGAAACAGATGCTACAATGAAATAATATTTAGACTCTATCAGCTGAAAGCTGAGCTTTATGAATATCTGAGAAGTTTCGACAAGAAAGCGTAAATCTAAATCACTTAAATAAAAGTTAAGCCATCACAAAAAAAAAGGTAGTTGAGCACATGGCGATCACTTAAATGCATTTGGCCAGTAACTGGTTTGCGAGGCTTGGCCAAAAGTTGTTTACCAATGCGCTCGTCTTACACCGAAGTTGCCGGCAAATCGCAGGCGTTGTTAACTGACAACCGACTTATGGGCAACACCTTGGCGACCCGTTGGCCCGGCGACACTCGATAGCCAATTTATGTCTCAGTTTATAGTTAAAAGTTTAGCCAAGTAGAAATAACAACAGCAAGGAGGAAAAGAAGAAGAAGAAGAGGAAGAGGAGGAGCATGAGCAAGAGCAGGAGCAGCAACTAGGCAAATCGCCATCATCATTTTCATCACATTCCGTTTGGCAGCATCTCAGATTTTTGCCTGTCGAGCGAGCGAAGTGGCCTAAGCAAATATAAATAGAGTCTGTCCATCAGTCAGGCAGCTTGAGAAGTTTCTGACAGAGCGAGCTTTGCCTCACGCAGATTAATTTGCTTTAGTTTTATTCGCATTCGCATTCCCCTTCCCTTCCCGTTCCCATTCTCATTCTCTCTCGTTTCTCTGCTAAGCGCACAATTTAACCTTTGTGCTCTGGCGCTCATCTCTCAACTGCCATCCATCTTGGGCTCGTCAACTTTGTGTCACCTTTTGTGAACTGCCTGCCGTGCATATTTCATCTGGCGCCAATCTCGGCCGGGCCAAAATCAACAACAACTTTAAAACACTTTGCATTTATGCGACAAATGCTCGCGCGCCCTGCCTTCATCTAACCAAGGTATATATATATATATGTATATGTATGTATATATGGGCTGGCTTAACCGATTCCGGTGGCAGGCGCCAAGCTTTGCCATAAATCATTTGGCTGCCGCGTTTGCCGCAGAATGACACACGCTTGGACAGCATTGCCTATGGACAGCAGGTGCCCTGCCCGCTGCCCCGCTGCGCCGGCACCCCTCCAGCCAACAGCCTGCCACGAGCGCTTGTTTACAGTTTTGCTTTGGCTGCTGCGAGGGGCCACAAATTGTTTTGCTGTCGAGGATTCAACAAATTGGAAAGTGTTCACAAGTAGCTGCGCACGTGCCACCGAAAATGCCCGACGCCGCCCACACATCGCTCATAGCTCTGGCTCCCTCTCCCTCTCTCTCTCTCTCTCTCACTCTGGCTGTCCACAGCCATTTAATAATAAAAATGTGAACAAAAGTTTTCGGCGGCCTTATGGTGAGCTCTCCATTATTTATATAAAAATTTAAATTAAATAAGATTAATTCGTAGCCTCAACTGATGCTCCTGCTACTCCTGCTCTTGTACCACTGTTGCTGCTGCTGCTGCCAGCTCAACAGCTCTCCAAAAAAAAATTCACAAGCTTAGCTCGAGTCCGGCCATGTCCAAGTTTGTGCGGCAGTCACAGTTACGGCTTTCACTTTGACTTCGAGTGGAATGCCAGTTATTGTTGTGGTCTCTCTGCTCTCGGCTCTGTTCTGCTCTGTTTGTTGTCATTCTTGTTGTTGCTGTTGTTGTTGTTGCTGTGCGCGTGATTTTGGTCACTTTGAGGCAACTTTTGCATAATTCCACTCAACGCCCACTTGAAGATGACTAATGATGCCGCTCTCCAGCCCAGCCCCAGCTCAGCTCAGCTCAGCTCAGTCCAGTGGCAACAGCAGCAAGAGGCCAAATATGCCGCAAATATGTCACATTTGTCTAGTGACAGGCAGCCGCAGCGTCGACCACTTCAAACTTCAATTTAGCACCCGACAAACCCCACACACACACACACACACATATATATATAGACACACTCTCACACACACACACACACAGAGAGTGGGAGACAAACAGTTGGAGCTTACGTGACGGTGATTTTTCTAAGCTGTCATCTGCACTGGACAAAAGAGGCGCAGTCCATGGCGCTAATTGTCAGTGCCAAAAACTATGCCCATTTACAGTTGCTCTCCCTGCCGTTCCGTGATTTGTAAGCGACTGCATTTCGATGGGCTGATTTAAGGATTTGAAGTGATCGAATAATAATGGCAAATAATATCAAATATGGCAAATATGAGGGAAATTATGCTGCATGCCCCACAAAGTATGCTATGGAAAATGTATAACAAATAATTGGTGAAATTGCAATTGGAAATATGTTGGTTAAGCTGAAATAAATTAGAATCGAAACAGGAATTCGAATTGGAATATGCATTCCAATTGGTATTGGTATTGGTATTGGTATTGGAGCTGCAACGGCTGTGATTGATGTGCAAAATGCGAAAAATATTGCGACAAATCAAATTGCGGGGCGTGTGGTGGGGAAAGGGGGAGGAGGGGCGTAAAACAAATGCAGGCAGGTGCGGAAAATGAGTATAAAAAATAACACAGAGAGATGGAGAGAGGGCGAGGCAGAGAGGCAGAGAGGCAAACAGAGAAAGAGACGCAACAGAAAAGGATAGCCTCAGCTCGATGCAATTAGTGACAGCCTGCTAAATGCGCCGCCAGGTGGCGCCAGCCCATTTTTGGTGTCAAGTTTGTTGCGCTAATGAACAACAAACTTGAACAACTTTTACAGCTGGCCAGGTGGGTGGGCGGGCTACGGCTGGATGGGCGGGGCAAGGGCGCAATGAAGCCAAAGATGAAGCAAGTGCAACAGAAATATTCACAAGAAGGCGGACAAATTAAATGAAAAGCAATTAAAGCACTTAAATGCAAGTTGGCCAGGTGATGTTTCCACTCGCTCCACCCGCCCCCGCCCACCGATGTCATCTTCAGGCGCAGAAATGAAGATGAAGCAGCAGCAGAGGCTGCCAGGAAAAAAACAACAACAACAACAGCAACAACAGCAGCAGCAGCAACTAAACTGAATCGCAATTTGTTGCTGGAAACGAAATTGGAAACCATAACCGAAAAGTTGGACATGCAAATGAGTGGAAAGACTTGAAGGGAAGGCACGACAACAAGGGCTGCAGGTAACATTCTGCGCATCGATTGGTTTCGCATCAGCAGATGGGATTATGCCAGTTGCCTCCTGGCAGGAGGCGTGGCAGGCGACGACTGCTGCAATTTTCGATAAATTCGTGGCTCAGAAGATGTCGCAAGCGCGGACGAGATAAAGACAGCGAAAGCGAAGAGGGAGAGAGAAAGAGAGAGAGACAGAAGCTGAGGCTGAGGCTGGTGCAGAGGCTGAAGCTGAGGAAGCAGCAGCAGATAAGAATAAAAGTATTTCATTCATTTCCATAATTTTAATAAAATTGAAGAAAAATATTCAAGGCACTGGCACAAGCCGAGCCAAAAATAAAGAAAAATATCTGAAAAATGAAATGGAAAATGTGCGGCATGTAATGACTAGCTGGGAAACCCGTTTGACGTCAGCTGCACAGTGGTTCCAATTTATGATATTAAGAAACTATTCAAAACTATTCAAAATGCATTGTCACAGTGGTTGTCATTGTCATTGTCATTGTCATTGTCATTGTTATTGTCATTGTCATTGTCATTGTCATTGTCATTGTCATGTATGTCATTGTCATTGTCATTGTCATTGTCATTGTCATTGTCATTGTCATTGTCATTGTCATTGTCATTGTCATTGTCATTGTCATTGTCATTGTCATTGTCATTGTCATTGTCATTGTCATTGTCATTGTCATTGTCATTGTCATTGTCATTGTCATTGTCATTGTCATTGTCATTGTCATTGTCATTGTCATTGTCATTGTCATTGTCATTGTCATTGTCATTGTCATTGTCATTGTCATTGTCATTGTCATTGTCATTGTCATTGTCATTGTCATTGTCATTGTCATTGTCATTGTCATTGTCATTGTCATTGTCATTGTCATTGTCATTGTCATTGTCATTGTCATTGTCATTGTCATTGTCATTGTCATTGTCATTATTAATATGAAGACCTCATCCGAATGACGTAATATCTGTATATGTTGCCTCACTGTATTTTGTCTTAAGCTCCTACCAATCTAGCTCTTACCTGCCAGCTGCCCCCCAGCCCCGACCTTCGGTACGTTGACATACATGTGGCGCCGTTGCCTCTGAATCCGGATCCATTGCTGTGCCAACCGAGCTGCCGGCCACCATCGACTGCTACCATCGACCAGAGATCCAGCAGGCAGCCCACCTTATATCCTAACCTCCTCGGCTTCTGTGCACGCCCTGTCACCAAATGACATAATTCAGTTGCTGGTAAAGTTTTGACTGATGCTGATGCTGCCATACGTTGTCCTTGCCCCACTCTGCTGCTGCTTTTCCTAGCCCCATTCCTCCTCCTGCTGCTGCTGCTGATGCTACTATTGCTGCTGCTGCTGTTGTTGTTGTTGTTGTATGGTAAAGTTGAACGTTGAATTTTGATGTTCGTTGATTGCCATCACCCATCTGCACACTTGTTTTCGAAGATATGTCACCAGGTGTAGCTGCGCATTTAATCCGACCAAAAGTCGCAACATCAACAGCCAAACGTCAGACGTCAGTATTTTGCCCGGACCACGGCCCGGCCATGGCTGCCCGTCAGGCACTTGTAAATGTCAAAAGTCGAGTTGAGCCGGTGCTGTGGCAGCAGCAGCAGCAGCAGCAGCAGCAGCAGAAGTAGCTTGTAACATGTACCTGCTGCTCCTCCTACGGCTGCCTCTGTCCACAATGCAAACGACTTTCACTTGAACTTACTCGTATTTGTGTCATGTTACCCATACGCCGCATGGGCCATGCTCGAAAGCGACAACAAAAAAAACAATGGCAAACACAGAAAATTCTAATATAACACAAATTAAAATGTTCAAAAGTTCAATGACACACAAAAGCAAAGTAAGACTCCTCTTCTTCTTCTTCTTCTTCTTAATGCCCGAGCAGAGCTTCAAGGATCCAAGCACCATGAAAACCTTTTCGTGTACTTCCTGTGAATTCCGGCGCTTACAACTTAGTTACTAATTTGTCTTTAAGAGCGTAAATAGATTAGATTCGTAGAAATACAAAAAGAAAAAGTTAATAAGTTGTCACTGGATGGGATTTGAGACGATGTTTGAGGCAAACATTTCAAAAAAGTATGGAACAAGCTTAAAAAACCTTTAGAAATTTCAGTTAGCCTCTCAGGATATTGCCTTAGCCATATGAAATATATGTGTAATACACATTTGTGAAATGTTTCATGTTTCGAGAAATATCCTCGAAATATTTGTAATATTTTATAGTCAACGAAAGGTTTTCAAAATGTTATTAGAGTTTCAAGTTGTGATTATATAAAACTTTCAGAAAATTTCAGAATACATAAAGCAATACAAGTTTAAGTTTTATTAAATCAAGTTTAGATATTTTAACATTAGCTACAACTTTGAGAATATTTTTTTCAAGCTATACAAAATATTTCTTGCAGATTTTTAATTTTTTTTTTATTTTTTTTATTTTTAATTTTAATAATTTATTTAAATCTTTGTAAACTTACAAAAATTTTGAAAATGCTTGGAGAATTTCTTTTAATGCCGAAAATAAATGCTACAAATATTTTCCTTACCATAAAACTTATAGCTAATGGGATAATAACTATACAAATATATTTTAAGTTTCACGAATCGATATATATATATATATATATATATATATATATATATATATATATATATATATATATATATATATATATATATATATATATATATATCTGTTTTAGATAGTTTTAAGATTTCCCTATTCATAAAAACATATTCATCATATTTCTGATGGTGCAAAAAACATGCTAAGATTTCTGCAAAGACAAAGACTTGATAATCTGTATTGGAAATTTATCGTATATTACTATATAAGCCATCTTTTCCATAGTATTACTCATTTCAAGCGAAAGCAACTTTGGAGTGAGCAACTTTTAGCAGTCCAGAATTTGCCTTGTTTAGGCACTTAAGATTTCACTGAATTGTTGGCCCGTTCAGCTTTCTCTTTACTGAAGCCCTTACTAAAGACTTAGTACAGGGTATCACGCAGTCGTTCACTGTCCTTTCAGCACTCTGAAGTACATCTCCTATTTCTGGCTGCTTTCGCTTACAAGCTGATGCGCAATTAATATGGCAAATCATAAGACGTCGCCAAGCGCAACCTGAGCTGCTTCACACCCATTTGATCTTGGTCGTGCGTGCCATTTGAAGTTGGAAAACACACACCCACACACACACACGCACACCCACGCACACACTCGAGCACACGCATAACCCTAACCCGCGGCGGGTCAAGGTTGATGCCGCGTTGTGATGCCCTCTGTATATGAGCGACCCGCCTCGAGTTTGTTGTGGGCGTGGCAGTTTTTTTTTTTATATTTATATATTTATGGCCACTACGTGTTGTAATGGGCGTGTTGCTTTCTGGTTTTCCATTTTTTAGAGGTTTGTTTTTGCCCATTTCGTTTTTTTTGTTTTTGTTTTTTTTTTTTTTTCATTTTAAGAGCCAAAGCGACAACATAAAACAGTCGTCAAATTTATTAAGTGACATTTTGCCAAGGCAAAAAACAACAGCAGCATAAAAAAGACATTTGTCGGACACAAACACACACACACACATGTGCAGCTAAAAGTGAAAAAAAAAGCTAGCTAGGAGTTGGCTGGGGATAGAGGGAAAACGAAAAACTCATTTCAAGTTAATTAGACGAGCGCGGAATAACAGTATATGCAACGCAGCAGAGCAGAAGAGAGGCGAAGAGAATGAAAAGACGGAGACGAAGAAGAACAAGTAAAAATGGCCATAAAGGAAGATAAAAAGCAAGAGAGAGACAGAGAGAGAGAGAGTGAGGGAGACAAACCCATATAGAAACAAAATTTTCGTTACGCAGAAAAAAGCATATAATAAAATAAAAAAAGAGACAGAGCGGGAGAGATAGTAACTGAGTGAAAGAGAAGAGTATAATGAAATTGTTGGCAGAATTGCTCGGGCTATAAATTAAATATTAATTAATTGGCCAGTCTGTCTGTTCGTGGCCAAAAACAAAAACAAAGAAGTAAAAGAAAGAAAGGCAGCAACAACAAAAATAAATATGAGCGCAAAGAGAGCGACAGAGGAAGAGAGACAGAGCGAGCGTGAGGCAGAGCGCACAAACGGACTCGCTCGAAGGCCGCTCGGGCCTGGCCATGTCGCGGCGCTTATTTTGCATTTTCTAATTGCTCATCAGGCGTATGATTGTTACATTTGGGCCATGCCATCTTGGCTAATTGCATTTTATTTCATTTCGCTTGCCCTATTGACGACAATTTGCTGGCAATTCAATTCGCCTCCCCAAAAACAAAACACAAAAAAAAAGAAACCAAAGAAAATAATGGAAAAAAAAATGAAAACATTTTCCCAAGGCTTGTTAAAGAAAATTGTTGCTCCGCTTTGTCCGCTAATTGCATTGAAACAGTTTACATATTTAGTTGTCCCTTAGCGGGTCAACCTTCTCCTTCTCCCGCTCCCGCTCCAGCTCCTGCTCCTGCTTCTGCTTATGCTCCTGCCACGCCAACTCCATTGGCATTGCTTTCGCTTGGCTTGAGCATTCGATTTGTCGCTATGCTTTTCGCATTTCCCTTTGGCCAGCGATCCAATCAATCACCCCCAAACATCCTTTTATTGCATTGTTTCATTGCCCCTTATCCGCACAGACAGCTTAGAAAAATGAACAGCAAGCAGTCCACTTAAATAGCTTCATGACGTTTAACTTTGATCGATTGCCCAGTAAATATAGCCACGTTTATATGTATATAATATAATATAATCTGCGAGGCTAAGCCCGTGACAGCGCATATAATGGCTTGATAAAGTCTTAAATACTCGACTTTTAGCACCGTGCCACAGGCAACGAGCACAGCACGTGGGCTTAACCAACCCGAATTAAAGCCAAGACAATGAACATTTCGATAAATTACAATCAAATTTAATGAACCTATAAGGGATCGTTCCTTGAGGCTCTCACCGATTGAGCTTTATAGGTGGGCATCGATAGCTGAAGTCGCCTTAATAATCGCCCTAATAAAAATCGATATAAAACTTCAGTTTAGCTCACATTTGTATCCCATTTTTCTATTTCTATATCATCTCTCACTTAAACACAATTCACTTCAGATATTAATGGTCTTCATTTTATGCCGACAGCTTCTACCATTTACACCAAAGCGATTATTATCGATCGAGCTGAAACTAGGGCTGTAGAATATTTTTAAAATATCGGATCGATGATATTATAGGTTTTAAAAAATGACAATATGATGTTTGATGTGCAACTTTAAAAATACCGCTATATCAATATTTTTCCACTTTTGTATTGATTTTTTGATATATTTTCGGTAGCCCTAGTTGAAATATAAATATATTTTGTTTATTTATTCATTTTATAAATATATTTTTATGCAAAAAAAAATATCGATATATGGATTTTTTGATATATTTTCGATAATCCTAGCTCAAATTTAGCATTTCAGGTTTTCATTGGAATCGAATAATGAAATAACATTTCAAGATTTATCTTTACCATCAATTTCAAACTGATTTCATTAAGCCCTGATGATTTTCTTGAATTTCTTGATATGCCCTGAAATCGACTTACAGGTAATCAACACATATAAAAATCTTTTACGAAATCTATTAAAATCGATTTCATAAATTTGCTATTTCTGAATATTATCAAATTTTAAAATATATTTATCGATAGCTTGAAATAATACAACACTCATTCGATTAACCATTAAGAAATTCAGCTTTATTATATAATGAGCTGAAATAAAAGACAATTTTGTTCCAGGTACCGAAATTTGGATTTCATCACTAGAATTTTGAGTACCTAATATATATTGCACCATCATCCTACTTGTTAATCATCATCTGGTATATCATATTCGAAACAAAGAGATAGTTGCGTTATCGAATACTAAGATCCATTTGTTTTGTTGCCTGACTTCTCAGCTAGCTATAAGTGATTGATCAAAACCTTTCCAGCAATGCCTCGCTCTCGCTCTCGTTCTCGCTCTCGCTCTCGCTCTCGCTCTCTCGCTTGCCCCGCTTCCTTTTCCGTTCCCGTTTCCGACTAGTTCAGTGCCATTTTTACACTAGCTTCCGGAAACTGTTTACTGATCTCGTCGTACAGCGACTTGTGATCGCGCCTGATCTGAGTCAGTAGCTTAATAGCTCTGTGGTGCGTGTTTTCATCGGGCAGCTGCTGCTTCTCCAGGGACTCGAGCAGCAGCTGCACTGTCTCCCTGAGATGTGGCTCCAATAGGTTGGGATTTTTCTCGTAGAGACGACGCATGGCCTGAACAATGTATAGGTACGCACCAAATTCGCTGCGAAGGGGCAAATTGGCATAGAGCGATGCCAAAGTGCTCTCATTGGATATGGTGTCGACACTGAGCATCATTCGAGCCACAACCGCACAGACCAGCTCCCGCTCGGCAGACGACAGCATCGAGCTAGCGCTGAGCGCCTCTATGAAGATCGTGGAGGTTGCCTGCACAATGATATCCGCACTCTCGGTGTCAGGGACATGGCTGAGCAGCCAGTGCAGCACATCGATCGAAAACTTGCGGGATTGCGGCTTGCTATCCATCATGCAGTCGACGGCGCTGTAGCAGAGCACATCGTAATACTGTTCGGCAATGATGCCCAGCGGCTCCATGCAACGGAAGACCAGATTGTACAGGAAGTATAGATGGGGCGTAATCTGTCCGGTGGGCTTGCACTGGCGCAAGCTCTTCAGGAATCGATTGCTAATGCTCTGGAAGTGGGAGGCGAACTGGCGCTTGCTCATCGACTGGCCAAAGGCCGGCAGCAGGTCGCCGACGGCCTCCATCACCTGCATCTCGGCATAGAGCGCCTGGCTGCACTGCTGCAGCACGGACATCTTTGTGTCCTGGCCAATGTTGAACTGGCAGCTCAGCTTGCGCCGCAGCGTGCGACGCACCACGCTGATGATCATTTCGGAGAAGCCCTCGCCCTCCAACGCATCGGACTTGAGCAGCTTGAGGAACATCGTGATGCAGTTCATCACGCCAATCACATTGGCCGTCTCCTTGGCCGTCTCCACAAAGTCCACCAGGTCGGGCATCACCTCGAGCCACTGCCGCTTCGCCTCCTGCACGTCGCCCTGGTGGAAATGAAGCGCCGCCAGCTCGCTCAGCGCCTCGTATGCCGCCCGGCGGCTCAATTCGTTACGTGAATCGGCGCAAATGGCGACGAAGCGCTCCGCATCGGTCAGATATGGGATAACCGCATCGGGCACATGCACAGCCAGCTGCTTGAGGCACAGCAGTGCTTCGTCCGGTGCCACCGTTGTGGACATACTGTCGCTGGTCACGCTTCTGGTATTGCCATCGTTCTCCGTCTGGTCGCCATGGCCGTCGCCGATGCTGTCCTCCTCGGCGCAAATACTAGCATCGGCATCCGTCTCCACTTCCAGGTCATCGGCGTCCCTCTCCTCGTCGCTTGCCTTGTCGTCGGCACCGTCTTTGATCGCAGTGAAGACGCCACTGATGATGGGCTCAATATTCTCGTTGACCTGCTTTGGGACATGCTTGGCGAGCGCCCCGAGCAGCTCCAGCGTAAACACCAGCGGTCCACCCTCGATCTCCAGTATTTCCAGGACGCAGTCCATTAGCTCGGGTGCACGAAACTTGAATTTCTCTGTATCTACGTGGCTCAACATGTTGATAACCTTAAAGAAAAGCAGGAATTATGATGATAGAAGGAGAAGTGAAGCAAATAGAGGGTGAAACAAAGAGGGGTAGAGCAACTAGAGAGATGCCTAGATGAGAGGGATCAATGGGAGGAAGAGAGTAACACGAGAGAGAGGTAAAAAAGTGGAGCATAGGGAAATGAAAGTACATGAATGCAAAGGAAAGGTGGAGGAAACGTGGAGGAGGGAAACAACTGAATAGACATGACTAGTCGATCCGTTAGTGAGATAAAAACGATGAAAGAATGAGAGTGAGAGAAAATAAAGCGACTGGAAAAATTGAGAAAAAATAAAGAGAGAAAGATGGAGAGAGATAAAGAAAGAGAGTGAAAGTGATTAAGAAAATTATAATGATAAAAGTTGGCAGTCCAACAACCTAAAATAACCACGCAAAAGAAGAGAATAGAGAAAGGGAGAGAGAGAAGCAATAGAACAGATTGACAGAAAGGACAAACCATAGTGAAGAGTAAAAAGGATGAGATAAAAAAGTGAAAGTAAGATAAAGGCAAGAGAAAGGAGAGATGAGACAGTAAAGAATCAGCTCCAGGGAGGGAGAGAGAGTGAGAGAGAGAGAGAGAGAGAAATGTGTGAAATATAAAGAAACGTAAAATAGGTAAATGGAAGGCGAAAGAACGAGAAAGAGAGAAGCAAGAGCAAAGCTTGCCAGAGAGGAAACATGTGAAAGTAAGACTAGAGATAGAGAACATAAAAGAAACGGAAAATATGTGAATGGAATGCGAAAGAACTAGAAAGAGAGAAGCAAGAGCAAAGATTCTGATTGGAAGACTACAAAGAGAAGATAGAGAAAATTGAGCGAAAGCAAAGAACGGCAAATCAACAAAAGAAATGACACGACAAAGAGCAATGGGAGAAAGAAGGCGTAAGTTGAAGTTAATAAAAAAGAGTGCAAGAAAGGAAAGCAAGGGAAATCTCCAAGCAATGAAATCAATGGAAGGAGGGGGCAAGTCGAAGGACTTGAAGATCGCATAATTTGTTTCTTCAAGCAATAATATAAGAGGACTATCTATGTGGGCCAACAAACCTGTATTGCCTGAGTTCGGAGAATCGATTCGTCGTCATCGTCAATGTGCTTGGCCAGCGGCAAGGCAATGGCCATGACCTCATCGAAGTGGGGCTTAAACAAATCCTTGGTCATTTTGGCCAGAGAGGCGATGGCACTCAGCGCCAGTTGGCGCAGTGATAGGGAGTTGTGGTTGGGGTCGGCCGTGTACATCAGTCGCCTCATTAGCTCGGCCAGATGCGGCTGGAGCGCCTCCCGCCTCAGGCTCTCACAGTAGATCTCCAGGGTGCAGAACATGCGGGTTTGCGACTCGGTTTCATGATCGGTCATCCGCTGTTCCGGGGTCATCTGATCGAGAAACTCGCAGAAGAGGCGCAACACTTGCGGGGCCATCACCGTGATTTCCGGCTGGAGATTTTCGGCCAGAATGGCGAGCGTAAAGTACGCGGATCGACGCACCATGGGATCAACATCGTGCACGCCCTTCTCGATGGCAGCGACAAAGCTGCGCAACGGCTCGTCCGCCAGCAGGTCGGTAAAGCCCTTGGCCATCAGCGCCAGGAACAGAAAGCCGGCGACGCGCTGCAGTGCCGACTTCTGCTGGTCCAGCTTGGGCAGCATGAGGCGCAGGGCGCGCTGCGCCACACGATTCGTGTCCGACTGGGCGGCAATGAAGAGCACCGTTTGGGCGGCCTCCGAGAGCGGCGATTGCGATTCGTGCGTGTCCATCAAATAGAGCTCCTCGCCATCTGCGTCCACGGCCGGCTTGACGGCCATCAGGTGGAAGAGCGTCATCAGCAGCTTGTCCATCATTTTGAGACGAATGATGTGCCGGCGCTTGTGACGCACACAGCTCCTCAGCGAGATGATGGCCTGGACGCGTATCTCATCGCTCAGATGGGAGTCGCTGGTCAGTCCCAAGAGCTTGTTGATCACCACGTGCAGCTGGGGCCACACCAGCTCTGGCAGATGCTTGTTCAGCTTGACGAGCACATCGAATCCACGGTAGCTGCGCTTCGGATTCGGCTGGTAGGCAAAGGCGTGCGTCAATTCCATGATCAGCGGCAGCGTGGCGGCCAGCTCATCCTGGTCGCTGACATGATTGCGAAACAACGGTATGGCCAAGCTCCAGCCGGCAAGCAGATTTTCCGTTGCCTGCGAGCCCAGTTCACCGTTCTCCTTGGCCTTCTGCAGTGCGTTCATGAATATGCTCTTGGCGCGCAGCAAATACTTCTCGAAGACATTCGGCGCCGCCTTCATCAGCAGCTTGAAGCAAATGGAGCCCAGCAGCTGGGCCATCTTGTCGGGGCTAACGCACAGCTCGTCTATGTGATTCATGATCCGATTGTTCCACTCGGCCGTCTCGTCTGTCGCGTCCATCACATGCTCCATCACCAGGCCAACACAGCGCACGATTGTCGTCTGCAAGCTCTCGTCATCGCTGATGGACATCGATTTGAGGGCATTGAAGAGCGCCAGCTGCGTGTCCTGCTGCTGGCTCAGCGTCATCTTCTTCCACATGCCCGCCTGGGCCAATCGATTCTTCAGTATGTGACCGGAGCACTTGCGCATGGCCGGCAGCTTGCCCACATTGCCGAGCACCAGGCACAGCTCGACGGTGCTGTCCGGATCGGCATGGAGGCTGGTCAGCTCCTCGGTCGATTGATGCATCAAGTCCGACTGGCTGTTCATAATGTCGCCCAACAGCTGGACAATTTGTGTGCGACTCTGCTCAATGGCCATGGTCAATGTTCGAAATCTTCGCTTTGAATCTTACGCTGGATGTATCTCTCTCAAGTCTGAAGCCGGCTGTTGAAGCTAACTGAGCAACTGCACTTGGATCTCCGCAATTCTTCGCAAACGCAATTTTTATAATATGCTTAAACCAATACTTAACGTTTTGTATTGATTAGTTCAATAGTAAAAATATACAAGAACTATCCCTAAGGTGAAACTTTTTGATATTTTTGAAAAAAAAAAGAAAATAATGAAAAAATATAAATTTCAAAGCGCGTTTGTTTGCTCGACTAACAAATGAAAATGAACTGATGAACTAACGAAATATAACATACTCGACTTCCCTTTTAGTCGCCTACTCTGATTCCCAAAAAATCAGGCTGAGAAAAAATGTAGCGGCTGTCATCAAGAAAAATCGTCTCGATAATTTGTAACACGCTAAATCGAATATCGCGATTAATCGAAAAAAATGAATAAAATTTGTTCTCGATAATTTGATAATTTGAGTTTCTGTGTGAATCGAAAAAAAAAAAAAAAACGGATCCCCTTGCCATTTTGAACTATCGCGAGTCGATTGTATTGTTTTATATATCTGAAATTCTCTGTTTCCAATCAATCAATTTTATTATACTAAATAGTGCAAAATTTATTATTTGGAAATTCGACTTCCGCACGTCAATCAGCGCATCAATCATGTGTAAATAGTTGAATTAGTTTAAGTTAGTCAATCAGTTAGTTAGGCGAAAGTCAGTCAGTCCGTCAATATATCAATCAATCACGCACAATTTTGCAGTTAATCAATCATATATTTCTCTTAGTCAATCAATCTATCAGTCTATCTATCAAACAACTATTCAGTCAGTTTGTCAATCAATCTCAGTCAATTAATTTACCACTTAAGCCATCGGTCCACAAATCAATCAGTAAGTTAGTCAATTAATTATATATGTATATACATAAATGCATCAGTCAACCCTTCAGTCAATCACACGCATATATTACTCTGTCAATCAATGTGTCTATCTATCAATCAAATATTCAAGCAATCAATCAGTCAACTAATTATTCAATCTGTCAATCATTAAGCCAGTCAAGCAGTCAGTCAGTCAATCCAAGGCATATTCAATCAGTCCATCAGTTAATCCATCAGTCATATGATACTCAATCAGTCAGTCAGTCAATCCAAGGCTTGATCTAGCTATATGCCAATCAGACCATCAGTCAATCTATCAATCATATGATACTCCATTAAATACGTTTATATATTTTTATTATAACATTTAATTTTTTTTTATTATTATTTTCATTTTAATATTTTTTTATATATTTTTTTCACAGCAGCAAACCAAAGAAATATTTTCAACCAAAACTAAAACAATGATGCAATTATTTCCGAATTTAGCGTCTCAAATTGAGGCATTTGTCAATATGTCCAGCACGCGCTATGCACTGGGTATATTCGGCTTCATAGTCGGCGTCAGCTTCAGTTTCAGCTCTTTCTCTTTCTCCCCTCGCTTTGTCTTTTCCTCCGGCTCCGACTTCGGCTCCAGCTTCTGCTTCATTTCTACTTTTGGGATCAGCTCCGCCCGTGCCTTCGCCTCCGCCTTGCTGACCTCCTTCAGCTCGCGCTCCATCTTGGTGCCTGCCTCAACCGCTTTGCTGACTGCAGCGCTCTGTAGTTGAAGCTCTGGTATTGGCAATGGCAGCAATGAACGCGGCGATGGCGGACGCTGCAGCTTCCATGGATAGACACGGCCCGAGCGCTCCAGCAGCCCGCCCTTGGGCACCGGACGCATCGGCATTGCGGTCGGTAGCAAACCGTTCTGCTTCAGCATAGAGCTGAGCTTGCCCTCGCTGTTGAGGGCGTTGTAGATCTCGATCTTCTTGCGTGAGATTAGCTCGACGGTGGGCCACTCGTAGCCCTGGCAGATGCAGTTGTCGTGCCAGAAATCAAATTCCTCGGTCGTGAACGCCATGTTGGAGATGTCGTTGAGCTCGTGCTTCTCCACCAGATCCTCGTAGCGCAAATGGAGTACAATATTTGTCGGGGTTTTGCCCACATAATAGCCCTCGGCCAGCTCCGATGTGCCCATGATCTCGGCAATGCGATATTCGGCCGGCACAGTCATTGGATTGACATTCAGCCGCACAAAGCAGCTACGCACCGTCGCCTCGAAATTGTTGCAGCGCAACAGCTGCTCGAGCCGGTGCCGAGTCAAACGCAACGCGTCCAGCTGCACCAGCGTGCGAGCCGGCACCGTTGCGTTTGGCCCTCCCAGCTCATCGACGACCACGTTCACCTCACCAATATCATCATCGACGCGTACGGGCAGGGAGCGCATGCGCTGCAGCTCCCACACGATTTCCGATTTGGGCCGATGTTTCCGTTGCTCGGTTATTCCAGTCCATGGCAGCTTCAGCGGCTGCATTAGCTGCACCATATCCGATGCATTGTACAGGCGTGGCGAGCTATGCTTTGACTTTGACTTGGACTTGGTCCTGGCTTTTGGCTTTGATCCCGACATTTCAATTACTCCACGCTGACCCCGGTGTTTGCTCACTGCTTAGCTAGCTGTCTCTAGTCTCTACTTTTGCTAAATATGCCTCAGCTCCCTCAGTGTTTTTCGTTTCAACTGACTGCTGTCAGCCAAGGGCACGCCTACTTCGATGCGACCCTTGGCATTACATACGGACGGACGTAAGTACGTACGTAATGTCGTAACGCCGTTCAGCTTCACGACAGCTTACGATTATTAATTTGGAATTTCAATTGCTTTTGAATGGCGGCCAAATGTGTGGATGCTGCCAGAGAGCTGACTAAATGCTTTTCATTAAACGCAACCGTATGGGGTATATGCACTAAAGATATATGAACTCAAAGCTCTCCATTAATGTATTTGTTAGTCATATATATTTTTTTCTTAAGCTACATATATGATTACAGGGTATTATAAGACCAAATTAATTAATTGCTTATATATCCAATTCATTATAATTTACAGGGTATCATAAACTCTACTCCGTATGAAACGGGCCTAGGTTCTCAAACTTACATGAATACAGGATACTAGAGGGTATCTTCGATATATAATATTTTTGTAAATTATATCTTAAGCACTTCTATCATAAGTTATATTTTCTATAAAATCGTTCCAGGTACTTCAACTTATATGATTACAGGGTATTAGAGAATCCCGTCGAACAATATAATATTTCTGTAAATTCAATCCTAAGCATTTCTATATAACATAAGCCACATATATGATTACAGGGTATTGATTAGCACATAATTTCTCTATTTTACAGGGTATCATAATCTGTACTCCTATAGCACTTTTAAAATTTATTATAAGGTCTACTTCATTCATTACTTTTCTGTTTATTGAACGTAACATAATTACAGGGTATTTCATTGCCTACTACATATAAAATGTATGCGGATGCATTTAATGACTTTTCTTATCCATTCTCTCTCTCTCTCTCGCTCACTTTCTCTCTCTCTCTTTCTGCTGTCTGTCTTTCTGTCCTCTCTCTCTTTCTCTCTCGCACTCATCCTATCTCTCTTTTCCGCCCTCTCACGCTCAGCTTGGACCATAAATGCCAGCCAACTATTAAGTTTATATTAATTTGGTTTTTCTTATCCTTATTTTTCCTTTCCTTTTTTTTTTTTTTTTTTTTTGGCAACAATTACTTGGCACATACGCTGCTTGGCGGGCCTCTCGGCCGTGGCTGGTGTGAGTGGCACGCCCATTTGGAGCATTTGCCATTAAATTGGCAAAAGATTTATGGTACAATTGCTTTAATTACAGTTGCAGCTAATTGTATGCAGCCCGGGGCAGATGCTCTAGACGAGACCCACCCAGCTACAGCTTGAGTCGAGCTGGTGCTCCTGCTCCTGCTGATGCTCCTGCTGCTGCTGCTGCTGCTGCTGCTCCTGCTGCTGATGCTCCTGCTGCTGCTGAAATCTTTGCATGCTTTGTATGTGAGTCTGCATAAATAACTTAAATGTGAATCTCGATGAGCATAAGGTGAATGCGGAGCACATGGATGGTGGAGCCCATTGAAAATGCTGCTCACGCATTGATTCGAAACTGCCAAAAACACACACCCACACACACACACACAGAGGCATAGACTTCAGCTTCGGCCCACACACTTAAGGGCCAACTCGTTTATGCAAGCGCAGTCATCATCATCATCATCATCATCATCATCATCACGACCAACGCCATCATCATCCGCATCCTCAACCTCGTTCACATATCATCCTGGTCCAGCATCGTCAGCGTCGATGAGCTAGTCCAACTTCAATTCCTTCACAGACTTCGATCCTTGCTCTATGTAGATGTATGCGAGTGTGTGTGTGTATGTGCGTGCATTGGATTTTTGGTGTCGGCTTTATGATAAATTTATAAATTAATTTTGTTGAAGAAACTTGCGAAACACCTCTAGTTGCTCGAAAGGATTCAACACTGTCGGCTCGGCAATAGCGTTTCGGTCTCCTTGAATCACGTACCACATGAATGCTCATTCATCTCTGTGGGCGTGGCAGTTCATGTATGCATGATAAAGCATCAGAGTTTATGCATAAACGCGTCAGCCCAGAAGATGAACAAATTTATGCGGACTCAAGACTCAATAATACCCGATAGCATGGACAAGTATGTTAGATTGAGAGACAGCCAAAGCCCAAGCAGGTGGAAGAGATTGCGAATGCGAATGCGAATGTGAACGGGAGAGCGATGGAGCGGGGTGAGACGTTGGGGGACAAGACAGAAACCGCGAATGATAGAAGGGAAAACATTTAAGGAATCTCAAAAGCAGATTAGAGGAATACTCATGGAAAATGTAACTATAAATAGAACTACGACGAGAGACATGAACAAGAGAATGAGAGAGAGAGAGAGAGAGAGATAGAGTCAGAAAGAAAGAGAGAGGGAGAGGGAAAGAACAGAGAGTGAAAGACGAAGGAAGACACAAAGGAAACAGAGAATGAGAGGCGGATGCAAGAACGTAAGATATGAGAAAAAGAGAGAGATAGAGAGAAAGAGAAAAAGAGAGATGGAGCTAGAATTAGAAAGAAAGGAAAAGTTAATTAGGGGGGACACAGAGTAAAAGACAATGGAAGACACACGACTATATGAAGAGAGAGAGAGAGAGGAGAAAGAGAGAGAGAGATAGAGAGAAAGAGAAAAAGAGAGATGGAGCTAGAATTAGAAAGAAAGGGAAAGTTAATTAGGGGGACACAGAGTAAAAGACAATGGAAGACACCCGACTATATGAAGAGAGAGAGAGAGAGAGAGATAGAGCTAGAATTAAAAAGAAATGAAAAGGGAGATGGGAGGGACAAAGATTAAAACACAAAGGAATCCACCCGATTATATCTAGAGAGAGAGAGAAAGAGAGCTACAAAGTGAGATATGACAGAGAAACAAAGAGAGAGAGAGAGAGAGCTAAAGTAAGGAAAAGCAAGTCATACAAGGCCTTTTGGTCTAAGAAAACTAATGAAGACATTTAAAAAGTTTATGTCGTGAAATTGTTGTCATATTCAGTCGAAATTGAATTTCCTTGTCTTCTGTTCGTAATTTAGGCAAGTGAAATTCAATTTTATTTGAAACTGAGCGGAAAAAAGAAGAAGAACCGAATGAAAGCTGGCGGATAGAAGAGGAGAGATTATCCATTTGGTGCCGTGCGGCTGGTGCGCGTGGTGGACTCGTATGCGAGGCCAGCAAGGCGAGCGAACACCTTTCAAATGGCAAAGTTCTGCCCGTGGGCTGACGCGCAGTAGGCAGCAGCCACGCCTTGACGTTGACAGGCGCACACACTGAATGAAGAAAAGTTTGTCGGGCTACATGCAATCCAGCACCCTCATCCAGCTGGCTGACATGCCAGCCAGCCATCCGTCCAGCCGTCCAGCCAGCCAGCCAGCCAGCCAGCCGGCCGAGCTATAATGTACATACTACAAGTATTTAACACTGCTGGCGGGTATTTGGGAATCGGGCAGCCCTCGAGGTGGGAGGCGTCTGTCTAAGTGAAAAACAAGCAAATAAACGAGCGCCTGCTGCTGCAAACAGGCGAAGCTACAAATGAATCTAGGATACGGATACCCATGTCAAAAAATAAAAGTCCTGCATACGCCGCAAAAACCATCCGCGCCGCCCCTCCGGCCGCCCAACAACGTTTCACATCGCACCACTGGAGGTATGGGGAGGCGGTGCTCGTTCTGAAGCTTGACTAGGCCACGGGCAGCGGCTGTGGCAGTGGCAGCCACTGACTGGGCGCAAAGAAACTTGTTTGTTGCACAGAAACAAAAGCGTTTCCGCTTTTCATGTAAAATGACAGAAACAAGTGTTAATGGTTTTGAGCTTAGGCTTAAACAGAGATAGCTAGCGGGTGAGTCAGTGAGCGAGACAGCGAGTCCTAGATGGACAGGGAGCGATAGGGAGAGAGTGATGCAGAGACGAGCAACTTTTCAGCGTAGCTTGCAGTTTTAGTGGGCTCTTTTGTATACCCTTTAAAGGGGGCACACAAATATGTAGAGTATAATTAGCAGAGAGAACTTGAGGCACGCCAGAAATTTGCTTACCTCGAGTAAATCCAGCTTTGATTGATTAGACGTGATAAGTGGAAAAAGTATATTTAAATTTTTCAATGTAATTTCCCTAAATGTCATTCTGTCTTTTCTGATGTGTTTTTTACAGTCCATCTCGTCCATCTCTTTTGTCTTTTCTGCTTTCCATTTCTAACTCTCCTTCTACTCCTTAATCTTCAGCTCCATTCTCTCATGCTTTATTCCCTATTAGTCATTATCTGTCTTCTGCTTCTCTTTCTTCGCATACTAAAGTTCTTCTTCGTCTTCTTCGCTTTCTTCCCATTCTCTAACCCTACTTCGACCTTTACCTCTAGCTCTAGCTCTACCTCTACGCTTACTTCTTCTTTTGCCTCTTGATCTACATCTACCTCAAACTTCACCTCCACCTCTACCTCTACCTTTACCTCTAGCTCAATATCCACCTCATCCTCCACCTTTACCTCTAGCTCTACCCCCATCTTCACCTCTACCTCTAACTCTACCCCCATCTCCATCTCTACTTCTACCTCTTCCACTACCACTACCTCTACGTCTGCCCCTACGACTATCTCTACCTCTACTCTACCCACACATAGACCTCTACCTCGCTCTCTGCATTAAACTATAGTAGAGTTTTTCAACCAATCCATTGGTCTTTCACTTTTTTTCTTTTCGAACTCACTTTACTTAGATGCATTTTGTAAAAAATTATTGTATCTTTCACTATGATATTACCTTAACTTGTGCTGCATGTGTTCAGCTTGAAAGTTGAACTCAATTTCTGTTTGTATTCTTTTTTGCCATTTTCGTTTTTTGTTTATTTTTTTTTTTTTTTTGTGTTTTACATTTTTGGATATTGCGAATTTTGAACGAATTGCAATAGGAGTTGTGTCTGAGTCCGACCCACACACATCCGACTCCCTGAGTGGATATGTATGTATTTTTTTAAATGCCCAACCAGCAGACAGAGCCAGAGTCGAACCACATTCGAACCGCATTGCCCACATTTCAAATTTTACATTTCACATTTCGCAATTCACGTTTCACACGCTTCTCGCTCACTCTGACGGGCGACGGCGGCTTGTTGCTTTTGCTGCTTCGGTAGCTTTTTGCATTTTACCTACAGATTTTTCGTATATACATATGCATATGCAAATGCTCGGCCTACATGTGTCAGAGTGCCTGCTGCACTCCGTTTGGCCCTAAACAGAGGCGTGTCTCGGGAGGGGGCGCTGCCAGCGTGGAGGTGGGGCAGAGACTCTGCCAGAAAGTTTGCCTGCATGTTGCCTACTTTTTTGCGCTCGTTTCTTGACTTGTCCCTGCATGTGTGTGTGTGTGTGTATGTATTTCTACTTCTTTTTTTTTTGGAGGAGTGTAAAATTACAATAATGAAAATGTATTTGCGAAACTCTCCTAATTAGTTGAATATGAGGCATGTTGCTATTCAAATATGCACATGCTCGACCGCTGGGCGTGGCTGGGCTTACATTTTAAAGTTCATAGTGCACTGTTAACAGTCGGCACTTTACAGTTTAAAGTTTAGACTTGACAGCTTACAGTGCACTGTTAACAATCTACAGTTTACAGTGCACTGTTAGTAATCACAGTTTACAGTGCACTGTTAACAATCTACAGTTTACAGTGCACTGTTAACAATCTACAGTTTACAGTGCACTGTTAGTAATCACAGTTTACAGTGCACTGTTAACAATCTACAGTTTACAGTGCACTGTTAACAATCTACAGCTTACAGTGCACTGTTAACAATCTACAGCTTACAGTGCTCTGTTAACAATCTACAGTTTACAGTGCACTGTTAACAATCTACAGTTTACAGTGCACTGTTAAGAATCTACTGCTTACAGTGCACTGTTAAAAATCTACAGCTTACAGTGCACCACCAATCTACAGTTTACAGTTTAAACTCTACAGTTAACAGATTACAGCTAACATGTAAGATTCGAGTCAGAAGGAGGCAGCGTGCAGTTCAATGAAAAGAAATGGATTAAGAAGGAAAAAACAGAGTATAGAATTCGCAATTACTTAGAAGCGCTATAAATTTTTACGCAACGTCGCTTGCTAGGCGGAGTGCGGGGCGGAGGCGCAGTAGGGGCGGGGCGAGGCAGGTAGTCAGGGATCGAGTGGGGGGTGGGGCAAGTGGTGTGGCAAGTGTTAAAGTTGTTGTTGTCGAGCATCGAACGCACCTGCTGCCCAGTCTCGGCTCAAAGCTCGTTTGACTTTTGTCGAAAAACTTTCTAAATACACGCACACACACATAGAGAGTAACAGGGGAGGTGGAGAGAGAGCGAACAATGTTGTAGCTGGCAGCAGGTGAGAGCATAAATTTAACACATTAAAGCAAGTTATTGTAATTGGCCGTGGCTGGCCCACGCGTCGTATGCGCAATGCGGGAGCGTGGCACACAGAGAAAATAATAAAAAAAAAGGCGAAAAAATGGAAGAAGAAGAAGAAGCACCAGCAGCAGGAGCAGGAGCAGGAGCAGCAGCTGCCATCAAATGTCTGTCAAGCATGGGCAAATATAATCTGACGCACTTTGACAAGCGCATTTACACAAATTACCGCATCAAAGTGGGTAATGTGGGCGTGGTCACACACATGCACACACACACAGACATATGTACATATGATAATCACAACACATCAAGTGACAATTGAAACCGCAAACAGACAAACGGCGTGACAGGGCAGCGACTGCCTGTCTGTAACTGATATGCCTCCAAGGAGTAAGTGGCATGTGGCAAGCACCAATTGGAGTAGCACCTCTCATACGCTCTCCCACTCACTCCCACTCTCTCTCTCTGTCTCTATGCCGTCTCTTTTACGCATTGTGCATGCGTAACATGCGATTAACTGCGGCTGAGCCGCAATTAACTGTAAACAGTCGGAAATACGCAGCTGCTTTGTCAACCGGGCGGCCAACGTCGGCGTGGGCGTGGCAGAGCACTGGAAACTAAGCCTGGTCCCCTGCCAGCCGTTCCGCCGTTCCGCCGTCCCGCCCCCATGCCCAAAAGTATGCCAACAACATATACATACACACATACATACACACATATGTATATCCACAGAACCGTGTGGCATTCAATCATCACATGCACCCGCTGCCACAGAGGAGCCGCTCGCATGATTGATTTGCCCACTGAATAATGAATATGCCACACTATATGAATATATATTCATGATATATACACATGTGTGCATGATACATATCAAGCATGGCAAATATCAGCTTATGCGATCTCTAACCTACATCAATTTGAATTTGCAGCAAACGCATTTCATGCTTTTTGACAGCCAATACAAAAAGCTCAGCTTCACTTCACTGGATTATGTTTTGCAACTTGACTCCATATGTATGGACAGCATAGTAGTTAGCCATTGATTAAGTACATTCGTCGTCATAAATACATGGAGTTCATTTTATAAGTATTTTGATGGCGTGGTTAAGCGAGGCTGATTAGCTTTTCTTTAAAGAAATCTCCAGTCCAACTTTTGTCTCTATAGCTCTGTCTCCTGTCTCATTTAAGTGTAGATTTAAAATATAGGAGTTTGCTCTCGCTTTTATAGCAAAAATGTTGTTGCTTTTCTAATCTGCCAGCGATGGCCCAGAAACCCAAATCGAGCTATTGATTTTTTATCAATAATAAGAAAAGAAATCTCAATTATTTTGCTCTTACATAGGGGTAAGAGGCGGAGCAGGGGTGGCTTGAGGAGGATGGATATAAAAATATAGGGCTGTGGTTGTTGTTGTAGCTCTTATAACAAACCGAATTCTGATATCGATATGTATCGCTAATACAAATATATCGAAATTACATTCAATTGTGAAAAAGTTGGCGAACTAGGGAAGAGAGGGGGCGATCATCGTGGTAGTCACCAAATGAAGAACTCTATGGCACTTAACACTCCAGAACCAAGTTAACATATCGCTAATTATCGATAGTACTAATAATCGATAATGCTATATAACCATGTATTCCTCATTTTTCAAGTGTTTAGCCTAGACTGACATCAACTCAGCTCATCCTGCTGATCCTTCCCCTTCATTTTCAATTAGCTGGCAAACACTGTCTCTGGGGCCAGCTCTCTGCCAGTCGAGCGCTTTCAAGATTATTAAGTTTCAGTCTCGGCTGAAGTGCCGAACTGTCAAAGCAGATTTCTCACCTGCTCGCCCAGCGCTAGGAAAATGCTTCAAACTGGAATTTTACAATTTCTTTTTTTTTTTCATATATTTTTTGTTGCTCATTTTGGAAATATTAGCTAATGAAGTAAATATCTTTTAAGCTGCCTGCACACACACATACACATACACACACGCACACATGCACAGCTGGCTTCATTGAAATATCATCGGAGACAGATTCGCTCAGGCAGCAAGTGGCAAGCATTTGAGGCGCGCGTGTGCCACATTCTGTGTCACATTGAGTGCGAGGCCATTTAATAATAACGTAACGGCAAATTAGACAAACATCAGATGCGACAGAAGTGGGTGTGTGTGTGTGTGTACTTGAAGAAGAAGAAGCTAGAGAAAATACTAATAAAATTGTACATGGGTAAGGCATACGCCTTATGAAGTTGCCCAGCGATGGCAAACACCGTCTCACGTGCACTTGGCACATTTCTACAGCTATCACTCTCTCTCTCTCTCTCTCCCCCTCTCTCACTCTACCTTATCTGTGTCTCTATTCTTATTTGGGTAGCTTAGCCAACGGCGTATGACAATTGCAGCGCATATCCGCTTCCGGTTTGGGGCCAGGCCCTACCGCACCTACCGCCCTCCACTACTCGACTAACTCGCACTCATCCACGCATACAAAAGAAAAGGCCACATCAATTTGGACGCGTGCACATTTATCCTAATCACACACACACACACAGAGGGAGAAAGTAACAGAGAGAGAGAGAGAGAGAGGGCGGGAGTTAGATGAGGAGAGGGGCGAGAGCGAGAGGGGGCGAGCGAGCGCGTGTAAAGGAGTGGGACAGTTTATTTATGTGCCTGCTCTTCTTTTGACGTTCTTTTATTATTTTAGTCGCTTGGCATGTCACACACAGCCCAGGCACCGCCCCGCCCCGCCCCTTCCTCCTGCACCGTCCCGTCGTAGCCCCAAAACCTCAAGCTCGCATCCGCTGCTCACTTTTGTCGCAATTTAGCTAAAAGCGTCGTCTAAGAGGAAGTCCTTTTTATATACCTTACTGTCTCTGCTTCTACTACTGCTGCCTCTGACTCTCTCTCTCTCTCTCTCTGCCTTTCTCTTTGTCTCTCTCTCTCTCTTTTCCTCTGTATATCTCCCTCCCTTTCTCACTGTTACATTCTCGCATAAAAATGAGATGCACAAGTGCGCAACGCCCGTGCCCAATGCTACAGCCTTGCCATCATGACTTACTCCTCACTGAACCACACCCACTGCCTCATAGACCGCCCTCGCCATACGGCCCCACCCACCACGTTGCTTTGGCTTCTTGAGCGCTTTTCTAGCGCTTCGTTTAAGTGGATACGAGGATTTTGTCGAGGCATTTCAACTGCCTTTCATAATACACCTAATCAGCACCGGCTTCCCACATGCATTGCCTCCTCATATTTTCTCGTCAAGAAATTATTATTTTTTAATTATATCAGATTTGAGCAATTAGCCAAGTTAATGGCGACATTTCAGCCTTACAATTTGTGCTCATATATTTCATAATGTGCGTTGAAATTTAAAGAATAATATGTATATATAAGTTAAGACTATCGTCCATCTAAGGAGGCTCAGACATTTTTAATAGTACTTATCTTTATATTTATTCTTTTTTTGCTTGTAAAACTTGTCAATATTTTTATTTACTCTTTTCACTTATACTACAATAAGTGTTTTTATAATTAAAAATAATTTGGTTTAATGTCGAGTCAAATCTATAGAATTTTATTTTTTTTTTTTTTTTTTGCTAATTTTAAGACTGTAGATAATTATTTTTCTATACAAATTTGATATAGAAAATATGCAATATTTTAATTATTTGTATAATAATATAGTAATATACTAATATTAATATTATAATAATAATATACCTCTATTACTTTTCTATTAATTATATTATTTTACAATTTGTGCGTATAAATTTATTATTATAAACTAATTAAAATTTAGAAAACATTTTTTGTGTTTTTTGGTGGAACCTAAAGCGAAAATTGTATGATTATATTATGTAGTTTATTATTATTATTTATTTTTTTATCGAATTCAATTTACAGCTGGTGCATATCTATGTAAAAAAAAAAAAAAAAAAAAAAAAAATTAAGATAAATATAACAATAAATAATTTAAAAAAAAAAATCAATCTTTACTGCTTGCTGAAAATAATTTAAATTAAAATGTAGATAAAATATTTGTAATTTTTTTTTAAGACAAATTTGGTTTATATACTATGCCATAAATATTAAAAAAAAAAAGAAATATTTTTCATTTATTGCTTACTTTTTACTTTAGAATATGTGCTTATATATTTAATCATCCCTATTTAATATTTAGTATTCTTTAGAGTTTCCTGGCTATCCTAAATATACTTAGCGGCATTTTATATTGTATATCATTATATATGTATATACTTAATAAATAATAATAATAATATTTATATAATAATATAAAATATATATAAAAATATTTATGTAATATTATTTAATATTTATATAATTAATATTTATAATAATATTTATTTTATTGATTTTACATATATATATTTTTTTTAATTTGTGTCCAATTATAAAATATTTATATAAATATAAATATATATATATATATATATATATATATATTTTTTTTTTTTTTTTTGGCACTCGCAAATCTTGTTGGAAAGTCAGCCAAAGTCGCAAGAATGTTCGCTTCCTGTCTGTATGTGTCCGTATATATGTGTGCGTGTATATGTGTGCATGTGTGTGTATGTGTATACATTTGACACATGTCGCCACGATGCTGGCAAGGACAAAAGACAACTGTTGCTGCTGTTGCTGCTGTTGGCTGTTGGCTGTGGCTGTTGGCATTGCTGGTTCGTGTCTCGGTTGTGGCGGCCGGAAATGGCATCAATGTCAACGTCGACGCCAAAATTGCTGCCAGACACATGTCTTCATGTGCGTGTATGTGCAAGTGTGTGTGTGTGTGTGCATGTGTGTGTGTATTTGACATGTGCGTATGTGGTTGCCAGGAGCACGTTTATGTCTATGGCCGCTGTTGACTGTTGCTTCACGTGCTCGTTTACAGTCATTTATCATAAAAATATTTTGTACTCTCGCATTTTTATACCCTGAACCCATTGAAAATGGGAAATCAGGGTATAATGGTTTTGTGAAAAAGTATGTAACGGGCAGAAGGAGGCGTGGCAGACCCCACAAAGTATATATATTCTTGATCAGCGTGACGAGCTGAGTCGATATAGCCCTGTCCGTCTGTCCGTCCGTCCGTCCGTCCGTCCGTCCGTCCGTCCGTCCGTCCGTCCGTCCGTCCGTCCGTCCGTCCGTCCGTCCGTCCGTATGAGTGCGTCGATCTCAGAAGTTATAAGAGCTAGAGAGCTGAAATTTGGCATGCATACTCGTGTGTACCATACGCAGTACGAGTTTGCTTTATTTTTTCGATAAATCGTCCGATAACTTTTTTATCGAGAATAATCGAAAAATTGATTTTGTTTTTTTAGCCTAACTTGAGCATTTTTAGACCTGGAGTCTTCAAATTTGTGTTGTATATAAAGTTAATCGATACAAAGATTTTGTAAGTTACAGTATTTGGATACCACGCCCCCTTCTCCCCCAATTTGTAAAAAACGCATTTCAAGTACTAGAGACTTGTGCTTTGGAATGTACACACATATTTACCATATGATTACACTCTGAAAGTTTCATTAAGATCATATGTTTACAAAAGAAATTAATCGACAAATAAATTCTCATAATATTGCCCGCACTGCAGCGCAGCCCAAGCGCAGTCGCTGCTTACTGCGCAGTTAGCAGAGCGCAGGCTTATGCGTGCGTGTGGATGCATGTGTATGTATGTGTGCATAAAAGAAGTGCATAATGATTAGAATATCAGATTAGAGGGTTCAGGGTATCTCCTAGTCGAGCAGTCTCGACTAGAGCTTTCTTACTTGTTATAAACTGTTTTGTTTCGCACCCACACACACACACACACACGCACACGTACATACCCGCACACCCACACCCGCACCCATATAGTCGCTAGCGCGACATTTTTATGAAGCTAATTTGATGTTGTCATTCTTCATTTCTTTGTTGGCTTTTTGTTGAGCCATTTCCATGTTTTACAGCCACGCTCCATCCGGATGCCGGGCTGGGAATTAAAATGGAACTGAAGGAGTCGAACCACACGAGGCTACGGCCCGCACCGTAAAGCGACACCTAACGGCCAGCGACTGTAGCTGCGCAGTTGATGAGTGCCGTCACACGTAGCCCTTGGCACGATTTCGATATAGTTGCCTGTTTGCGGTCAATTTCGGATTGAATTGAGTCAATTGATTGATAACATCATGGTAATGAGAGAGCGAGAGAGGAGAAGGGAGAGAGAGCGACAAAGAGAGGGAGAGCGAGAGAGAGAATGAAGCATAGAGAGATAGTGAGAGGGAGAGGGCGAGAAAGAGAGAGAAAGTGTAAGAACTTAGATGAAAGATTGATAGAGAATGTAAGCAAGAAACCGAGAGAAAAAGTGAGAGAGAATGATAAAAATAGAGAGTCAAACAGAGAGAGAGAGAGAGAGAGAGAGAGAGAGAGGAGGGAAAGATATAGATAGAAAGTATGAGAGAGATGCAAAGAGAAAAAGAGACACAGATAGGGAAACATTTTGCTTTGATAGGGAGTAAGACAGGGAGATAAACCTATGTAGCAACCTCTTTCGAGAGAGAGAAAGAAAATTTTTGCAATATAAATGGAAAACTGTGAAAGTGCGAAAAGTAAAAACAAATTAAGTCCATACATGCAGAACATATAATAAAAGATCGGCAGACAAAGAGAGAGAGAGAGAATGATGAAGAGTGAGTGAAAAAGGAAGATTGAAAAGAATGAGAGATTGCGAAGGATAAATACAGATTAAGATCCATTTGTAACAAACCAAAAAAACAAAAGTAACATCCACATAGAGATTGAGATAGAGAGAGAGAGAGAGAGAGATCGAAAGAAGAGAGAAGAATGGATAGTGAGTGAGAAAGGGAGATTGAAAAGAATGAGAGAGTGCGAAAGATAAATAAAGGATAAGATCCATATGTAGTAAAACAGAGAAGCAAAAGCAACATCGACAGAGAGATAGAGAGAGAGAGAGAAGGAAAGAGAGATGGATAGAAAGAGAAAGAAAGAAGCTAAAAAACAGAATTCGGCATGTTTAAATAATGAGAAGACTCGTTGAGCCTTGCAAAGAAAGATCATTCTCAAAACTCTTCTCACTCATTAACCATGGTGTTGCCACCGCATGCAACTGCTGTCTGGCGTTGCCGGAAATTCAAAGCGAAGCCATATCGAAGTCAAGCCAACCCAAGACTAAGCCAAAATTCGAAATGGCAATTCATGTGAACTTACATCCTTCAAAGTCTATACAGGACTAAGCAAGAGCCATGACCTACTGCCACTCCTCAGGACGCACTTGAAGACCTATCCTCCGAAGGGGAGCAACACTTAGCAACGCTTAGCCAGATCTCCCATTGAGCTGAGGAGCGCCGCCTGTACAAACTCTTAAATGCTCGAGAGCCTTGAGCGGCTACTTCTAATCATAGTTTCATTATTAGCTCTTATTGATAAGTGGACAGCCTCTTCAGGCAGCCACGCCCCCGTTGCCCCGCAGCGTTCTATTTTTAGCATTTCGTCAGCTTGGCTTGACTTCCGACATCGCCTCGGGCCTGAATGGCCGCAACTTAGGCGAGCGCTAAGGGTTCGAGACCGTGGGGGAGGAGGAGGAGGGGGAGCGGTTACAGCATTGTCCTGGCCGACTGCTGCTGTCTGCCGGCTTTGTTATTTTGTTATTCGTTTAATTAGATTTCTCAAGTAAACCGCAAAAACCGCACATTTTCTCAAGCAGCACCCGTTGCGGAGCAGCGGCCAGCGGCCAGCTAGGGTCACGAAGGGTGTGGAAGGGGCAGGGGGGGAGGGGCAGGTAGCGGCTTTTCAAGAATGTTTTGCTTAGCTTCAGTGCAGGCTGCAATTTCAGAACTGTTGCTCCACACAAACCGCACAGAGAGAGAGAGAGAGAGGGAGAGAGGGAGAGAGAGAGAGAGAGAGAGAGAGGGAGAGAGAGAGTCCTGGCCATTTTCTTATTGGAAACTTGCCGCCGAAAGGCAATTTTTCAACGGTGAGAACAACAACGGACGCCGAGCCGTATCTGCATGCTCACCAAACTGTATATATAGGTATATGTATATGTATGTGCATGTATATGTGTATATCTGTTTATATGCAACTCCAACTTTTCATTTGTGCACTTTAATTTGCGGTGGAGCAACTCGCAACTTTGCCGCCCGACCGCATCAAAGCAAACTTCATGCTCGGCTTTTCCACAGCTCTCAGCAATTTGTAGGCAGACAGAAAGCTAGCAGCTGCAACACACACACACACACACTCCCTCACTCATTCACACACACACACTCCCCCTCAAGCTGTGCTGCATTTTGTCCAGTTTCATGGTTCATTTGCCATACGCTCGCGTCTTTAGGCCAAATTGTCTGGGCTAATAAGCCCCCAAACAAAACTCAATTAAAAATTCCCTAAGCGCCAGCTAATAAGAGCACAACAATGCCTTGTCCTTGCCACGCCCACGAACACGCCCACGCCCGCGCTGGCGAATGCAAATTATGCAAATTGCATGAAACTAAGATGCAGCAAGGCATACACACACACACACACACACACCCACACCAACTCGTGTCCTTCGAGCTGTTGACAACTTTTAATTAGCAACGAACATAAAATGCTCTAAATATCTTTAGCTGGAGAACTTTTTCAGCTTGCCTAACTATTATGTATGCCTTAAGATAGGTATAGGTATAGGTAGTAACATAATTATTAGATAAATGGCCTATAGATAGTAAATGTATATTAGTTAGACTATAGATAGATGTAGATAGATATTAGATGGATATTACATAGATATTAGATAAATGAATATTAGGTAGATAGTTGGATAGAAAAAAGTAGATATATAGATATAGATAGTAGGTAGATGGACAGATTGATAGACAAATAGATAGATAGATAGACAGATAGATAGATAGATAGATAGATGGATAGATAGATATATAGATAGATACATGGATAGATAAATAGATAGATCGGTATACAGATAGTAGATAGATAGGATAGAATATTAGGTTAATGAATAGTAGATAGATATATATATAAATAGATGGTAAATGAATGTTAGATAGACGATAGATAGATGTAGTAAAGGGATATTAGATAGATGAATAGATAGATAGATTGATAGTAGTAGATGTATATGGATAGATAGTAGGTAGATGGATATATAGATAGATAGATAGATAGATAGATAGATATATAGATAGATATATAGATGGATAGATAAATAGATAGATAGATAGATAGATATATAAATAGACGGTAAGTAAATGTTAGATAGACAATAGATAGATGTAGTAAAGGAATATTAGATTGATAATTATTAGAGAGATAAATTGATAGAAAATAGTAGATGTATATGGATAGATAGTAGGTAGATGGATAGATAGATAGATAGGTAAATAGATAGATAGATAGATAGATAGATAGATAGATAAATAGATAGATAAATAGATAGATAGATAGATAGGTATATAGATAGTAGATAGATAAGATAGGATATTAGATAAATTAATATTAGATAGATAGATAGATAGATATATAAATAGATGCTAAATATGTTAGATAGACAATAGATAGATGTAGTAGAGGGATATTAAATAGATAAATATTAGATAGATAGATTGATAGAAATAGTAGATGTATAAGGATAGATAGTAGGTAGATGGATAGATAGGTAGATAGATAGATAGACAGATAATATTATCAAGACGATAGATACACATTGATAGATGATAAATGTATATTACATAGATGAATAGTAGGTAAATAGGTAGATAATATTATATAGACGACTATGGATAGTAATTACTTAAATAGAATAACTTCCAAGCAATTAATAGCAGTAGAGCTGAATTAGGATATATAGTACGGGCATATACATATGTATATAGAGTCGCGATTCAGAGGCTTAGCATAAACATAACAAGCATTAAGAAGCTGAAATAGAAGGTAAAGGTAAAGATCTACGAGACCGTTTTCACATCTGCCCTCAACTACAGGGTATTCGCAGTGCTGGCATTGCCTCAGCATTAGCAGCTCGCCAAATTCGCTATGAACTAAGCGAATTAAGTATGAAGCGCTGCTTCATATAAGCGTTTAGCTTAGCCAAGTAAACCGCAGCATAAAATCAAAATATTAAGCTAAAGTCTGCCGCCCTCTGACCCCGGGCTCCCCCCCCCCCCCCCCCCTCCTTCACCTTCATTGTCATACACTCTTTATATTATTTAAACATAGCAGCTGCAAAGAGGCAACCTGCGCTGTCTTCCTCTACCTCCCCCACCCCCCTCACCCTCCGCTCTCTCTCATCTACATTCCCTGCCCCGCCCCGCCCCCAAATTAAGGTCGCTGCCTTTGTAGTCGCTGGCTCGTGACTTTTCCGCCTTTGTTCTGGTTACCTTTTTCCATTTCTTTACTGTTGTTGTTGTTTTTGTTGTTGTTCTTTTTTTTTTTAGTCAGGCCTGAATCACCTTGAGTTGGAGCTTGTGTTTGGGTCTTTATTGAATTGTCCCTTGGCCTGTGGCTCCATCTGGGGTGTCTGGCTCCACCCAGCCCATTCCCTTCAAACTGTGCCGCTTGTCATTTTCTTTTACATTTTTCGTTGTTTTACTCTGCCCTTCCCCCTCCCCCGCGCCACGCCTGCTGCTCTTCCCTTTGCCGTCTCCTGCTCTCCGTTGCATTGTTGTAATTTTTGTCGTCTGCTTTAGTTTGCTTTAGTCATTAATCTTCTTTGACGCGCTTAAATCACATGAATAACAAATTAGCTGGCATATTAGTCGCTGCAGAAAGGGCTGCCCCGCCCACACACACACACACACACGCACACACACACACATTAGGGTGTGCCATGTCAAATGTAAAAAAGAAGAGAGAAAAAGTGATGAAGAAGCAGAGGTAATATATGTATGTATGCATGTGTGTATGTATGTATGTGTGTATATCATAACAAAGGCAGCGCTCTGTGTCGCAGACCCTTTGGGTGTTGCGGGGCCTTCATTGTCATTAGATATTTTGCATAATTCATTGGCTTGTCTAACGGTGCGTATGCTTTACACTCCCTACATACCCCCCTCTCTCTTGTCTCTCTCTCTCTCTCTCTCTCCCACTGTCTGTCTGTCTGTCTGTCTAACACACATTTTTGCTGTTCTTCCCTTTGTGCGCTAATTAGCAGCGCATTTTCATTGACGCCTTGCGGCATTACAATTAAATTTGCTTTTCATATGCATATTTACTTTATTTTTCTCCTTTCTTTATTTATTTTAATTTTTTCTCTTTTCTTTTTTTTTAATGCAATTTAATTATTTTATTCCCAGCCCCAATTAGAGCGGGGCGTGTGGGGCAGGCTGACAGCTTTGTGCCGCTTTCTGGCTTATGTCTTGTGACATGCCAAAGCCCCTTCTGATTAATCAAATCCATTATTAATCGCATTGAATTGCCGCAACAGCGAAATCTCTCACAATCTCCAGCTACTTCAACTCAAAGCTCAACATGCCACAAACACGATATAAAAATGTATGCAACTAAAGAGGGTGAGGGGGGAGGGAGGGGGAGATTTTATAAATTGTTTTCACACTTGCAACATTTCTGCATTTGCCTGCATTAATCTTCAGCTCTCGCATTGCAATTGAATATTATTTTAAGTTGTTACTGGAAAAATTAAATAAAAAAAAAAAAACTCATTGAATTGCTTTAACATATTAATGCACTCGTATTGATAAAAAAAATAAAATAAAAATAAAAAAAAAATTTACATATGTATATATGGATATGTTATATGCCTACTTATTTGTGTATTCAATGTTGCAATTGACATAATATCATTCAGAGAGCTTAAAGTAGAGCGAAAGGAAGGAACGAAAGGTAGATGGGAAGAGAGAGAGAGGGAAATAGACTGGTGGATATAGAGGGAGATGGAAGGGAAAATAAAGCAATACATATCAGAGAAACGGGGAGAGAGAGAGAGAGATGAAGAGACAAACAAGGAGAGAAAGAGACGGAAAGATATAGAGAGAGAGTGAGACAGAAACTGATAAAAACCTGAAGAGTTTTTGACACAAAAAAAAGGAAAAGAAAAAGGGGGAGGGGGAGGGTAAAGACAGAAAAGAAGAAAGAAACTGATAAATGAAAATGGATGGAAAGAGAGGGGGGAAAATGGTAGAAATATAGAGGCTGTACGAGAAGTAGGAAAGAAGAGATGGAGAGCGATAAAGAATGTAGAAGATATTTAGAGATTAGCTCTAAGATAATGTGAAGGATAGAGAATGGGACAATGAATAAGAAAAGAAAGAAAAAAACGAAGAGAGAAGCCTAGAGAGAAAGGGAGATACCAAGAGAGCGAGAAGAAAAGAAAGAAAAAAGGAAGAGAGAAGCCTAGAGAGAAAGGAGGATACCAAGAGAGCGAGATTCATATAGAGACAGACTGATATATACATATATATACATATATGGAGAAAGAGAAAGATCTAGACACTGATATAAGGATATATAGACAGATCTATTGAGAGAGAATGATGGAGAAATATAGATAATCATGTATAAAAGCAGAGAGTGATAAGATAAAAAGAGAAATAAACTTGCATGTAGAGTACAAGAGAACAACAGAGAGACGGAGAGAGTGAGGATAAATGAGACATACATGCGAAGCAAGGCAAACAAAAGGAAAATAAGGTCAGAAAAGTGATTAAGATAACCACAGAGACAAAAAGAGTAAACAGAGAGCGTGCTAGAGGAGTAGGGTGAAAATGAGGCAGAAAGAGGCAGAAATATGAGGAAGGATGAATGAGGAGAATGAGACGTATGCTCTTTGAGGCAATTTAACTTACATACGTATTTAATTCCCAGATATAGTTTATTCAAATTTCCTTTCTGTCTGTCTGTCCTATATATTCAGCCCCATACTAATACTTAGTATATTCTAACTCCAAGCTTCCCTCTTTGATTAATCGCAATTCACAATTGGTTGAGCCACACAAATCAGAATATTATCCCAAAATTGATGTAATGAAATGTGCTGAAGTGCGATTACTGGAGTCTTCTTCACATTTAGGAAAAATGCACTTTCCACACTCTTGATTAGATTCGTTAGCTCAGCGCTTGGCAGACTGAGTCAAGTCTCTGAAGCGGAAAATCTGAGTGAGCCAAAAAGTTGGAGATAAAAAATATAAAAATATATAAAAATATAAATATATAAAATCTCCTATATATAATATATCCTAAAGCTTTCTTATGTCTTATGCTGTCTACAGAACTAGATCCAATAGATCCGAAACAAAAATACAAAAAATTAGGAACATCAAAAATAGAATTTTCAGTTTTTCTCTGCTTCTTCTTTTAACTTTTAACTAGAAAGTTTTCTTCACAGATTTGCAAAGGAAAATCTTGAAGCAGCTGAGAGTTTTTGCCCAGCTGAACTATTCACCTTTTATGGCTTCCGACGAGCAGCACGAGGAGGAGGAGGAGGAGGAGCAGGAGCAGCAGATACAGATTCACATACACTCGCATGATATTCATAAGTTGCAGTTAGTAACTATGTAGGCGGTTGGCGGAGGGGGCGTGGCCAGCTATCAGAATGCGGCCAACAGGGCGGCCATAAAGCAGCGCAACTGTTGCACGATTCGAGGCGGAAGCCACTTGGTAGCTAGTTGTGGCTAACTAGGCGAGCATGCTCTGGCATAGTAAAAGTATGCGAGTCTCCGTCTCTGTCTCTGTCTCTGTCTCTACTCAGGCCTCTCTCTGTGCCTGTGCCTGCGCCTGTGCCTGCGCCTGATGCCACATAAACAGCACATTTTATTAGATTACACATACGCCGCGTCTGCCGCGGCAAGACAAAAGTTTCGCTGCCTGCAACAGCGGGCAAAGTGCAAAATTTTTATGACTCCCAGCGGATGTTTTGATACGTTTTTATGAGACGCGCGCGTGCTGTAAGCGGCAAATTCGTAGGCGATTCTCCAGCTCTGTTCCACACTCTCATCTCACTCTACTCTACCCTCTCTCTCCCTGTCTCTCCCTATCTCTTACATGTTTCTAGCAGTTGTCCGCCCGCTGGCTGAGCTCTGCCTTATCTGCACAGTTTTGAACATTCGCTTGATGCGCTTTAATAGAAAAATATGCCGCTGCCATTCGGTTTTATTGCAGCCAGCGGAGCACGCACCGAAATGGGCAATCCTCAATCCAAAGTTCTCAGTCCTCAGTCCGTTGTCCTCAATCCTCCATCCTCCATCCTCGAGCAACCCTTGCCCGGGCCGCCCTTTGCGTCAGGCAATCGAAATACAGCCCCAGCGAATTGCTTGACAATCGCAATGCATTGGCGAGCAGCAGGCGAAAATATCAAATTGAAGGAAACCAATTCAAGGCCTGGGAGCTTAAAGACGGTGACAACTGGAGGAACTTGCTTAGAAATGGATTCATATAGCTGCGAACTGAAGCAAGTGATGAAGACACATTTGAACTCTGAGAGGTGTCAAAAGATCTTTCAGATTGAAAAAATTGAAATGCTTTGAGCTCACATAATAATGAAAGGCTGGGCTCACAGTACATGGATGAGATATAAGGAAATCCTCAATGAACGGGGAAAGTGTCGAATAATAACAATAAGAAGGAATATTTTATATAGTGCCGATTTGAAAAGCCTAGGGCTTTCAGCTTCAGCTTATGAAGATCTTAAATACAGTGCGAGGCAAAAGTAATCATATTCTGGGTCATTAGGGTAATAAACAAACGGTTTATTCCATAAGAAAGTAAATGAATAATGACTCTCGACTAGATAGTCTGATTCTTGTACTAGGATATCTTGAGGTAGCGGACTAGATAGACGCTTGAAGAGCTTAGCGAACTTTCGTCAAGAATGCAAGATCCTATCACTAGAAGCTCTGCGCAGAGTATCTAATAGAGCTTTGCATATAGAGATGGGAAATATGTATACTCTTCAATATATATACACTTACATATACGTATATCGATATATACAGTAGAGTTTGGTTATAGCAACGCTCAAAGGACAGACGATTTTTCGTTATGCTATGCCCAAGCGGAGGTCCTTTCACATAAGTTTGTGGGAACCAGCAAAGACATCGAACTTAGTACAGCAATATCCGGACGAGCGCTATGGGTAGAGTCGCTATAGCCGGGTACTACTGTTTATGTATACATATTTCCTGTCTCTATCTCAATGTATCTCTATATCACTCTATTACTTATTCTATTCAATTTCCTGATTGACCGATCCAAAAAAAAGTTTTTCAAAGCTCAACTTTTAGCTTTATGCAAGCGGAGCTTAGCTTAAGTATATGAAAATATACCTATAAATTTATTAATATTTTTCATCTCACTATCCAGCTCTATATATAGTTACTCTAGTCAATTTCCTGATTAACTGATCTGAAAAAGCTTTTCAAAAGCTCAACTAAGCTGCCAGAAACTCCACTAGAATTATATGAATATCGCTTCAATTGACTTGCCCTCATATCGAATGCATATTTAGGTATATTTATATATATGTATAACCTATATATAACGCTGAGCCTCCTTTGAGTTGTGATTTGCTCTTTAGCCAAAAGCTAAGCATGTTTCTGTCCACACACACGCACACACACACACGCACACACTTAAAGCGCTTGTCTGCTCTCGCTGCATTCCCTTTTTAAAGTTTTGGAGCAGCGCACACACCCCTTCACACCACCCCACCCCCAGCTCACCCCGCCATCCCTTACCAAGTTGCGCCCAGCAACTAACTAACTAACTAACTATGAATCTAGCCCATGAAGCATTCCTCTTTAAAACTTCTCAAAGTTTAGCACGGGCCAAGGACCACCCCCCCCCCCCCCCCACCCCCTCTTCCCTTCGCACCGTCTCCTTCGTCCGTTCACATAGATCCTAACTCAGGCCCAACTCCAATTCCCATTCGTCCTGCCCTTCGTACCGCCCCCGCCTTCGCTCCCGCCCCCAGCTGAACATACTTTTGGGGCATGGCAAGTGGCAGCGCTGATTTACTTGGCAATTACAGCCAGTTGAGTGGCTGCTTGACGGACGAGGCAGTAGCTGGCTAGACCCAGGGCGGCAGCGGGGCGGTGGGGCGGTTGCGTTTACAGATGTGGGCGTGACGCTCGTTCAATGCAATGAACTAGAAAGCTGTCTGATTAGCGTGGCGCTTGGCATAAAGTTGGCGCAAACCAGGCACAGCAAAAGTTGCCACACACACACACACACGCACACAGACACACACACATACACAGATTTATTGAAGCCGCTGTCCGCGTCAATAATTTGCATGGGCTAACGCGTTGCATGGGCGGGCAGTCGGCATAGTGGGCGTGGTGGGCGATGTGGGCGTGGTGGGAGGCTCTCGCCTGGGTGGGCAGTTAGAAAGTCTGGCTATTGAGCAGGGGTTAAGTCATGCTCAGCGTCAGCGCGAGGACAAACTCACGCTGCAAACAGCTCGCCCAACTTGATTCCAAAGTGTCAATGGCCGCTTTACCTGTGTGTGTGTGTGTGCGTAGAAGAGAGAGAGTGTAAAAGCGTGTTAGCGAAACTTTCTACGCTTTTTGCTCGAGTTACTTCTTTGCACTTTTTGCTTTTCACATTGCAACTTGCAAGGCACAAACAATGCTGCCAGCGTCGACGTCGCCGTCGCCGTCTCCATCGCCATCGCCATCGCCATCGCCATCGACGCCAGCAGAGTGACAATAAATTGTTAAGTGTAAAAAGTTTATAGCATTTGAGTGAGTAAATGATGGCATCCGACCGGGGCGGAGCAGCGGATGGCTTAGCAAAAGTTCCACAGAGATTTTGTGTGTTGCCCCTGAAGCGGCAGAGGCTGAAGCAGAGGCAGCAGCGCCAGCGTCACATGCAGCAAATTTGTGACACTTTAAAGCAGCAGCAGCAGCAATAGCAGCAGCAGAGGGAGAGTAAGAAGAGTGCAAAGAGAATGAACAAGAAGAGCGAGCACAACAACAGCCACAAGTGCCGCTACTTATGAGCTTTGAGTTAGTTTTGTTGTAAAAGTCGTTTCGAGAGTCTGAGTTCAGCTGAAAGCGATCAACGAGGAGAAGGCGCACGCACGCACACACACGCACACAGAGAGAGAGAGAGAGAGTTGAAGGCACACACACATTCACACGCATATATTAAGACACTGTGCAGGGCACAAATTAGATGAACGAATTTTTTTAGTTCTCGCCTTAGATCAGCAAGGAAAAGAACACAAGTATGCCGATGCATCAACTTATAAATACCCTGTAAATAATTTTGGAGTAGAGTAATTGGCTTAAAGTGTGGATTTATTAAGCTGCAATAGAATTTTCCGTTTGTTATGCAATTAGTATTATTAAATTATATTAAAATTAAATAAATATTAAATAAAATAATATATCCTTTTTTTTAAATAAAATTTTAGATTATAGTAGTAATATATAATTATTATTATTTTATCAATTGTATCGATATTTATCGCTTAACACACAGAACAAACTTCATGCAAAATATCGATTGCTCTTTCACCCTAACGATAGTTATCGAGTAGTAAACTGTTGTCGATAATTGCAAATATTAAGTGCTTTTTAATCCAATCAACTGAAATCGGGTATACCTCGACAAACTTCTGATTAAATAAAACAGATGGCTTTTTATCGATAATCACACTGTTATCAATGATCCAACAGATCAAGTGACTTATGAAATAGTCCATATTTCCATAAACAATCAATATGAAAAAGAACACAAAAAATTGAAAATAGCCTAATAGTTAAAATATAACTTATTTTTCCACAAGCCTTAAAATAAATATTTATTATGTAAATATATTATATGTTTTATAAATATATTGATAGCTTATCGATTTAACAAACACTTGATCGCTCTCTTTTATTGATCAGTTGTCTGATTTTTATCGATAGTAAGCGTTCTTGATTTATTAGGCCATCTACAACTGCTCGATAGTTATCGATCGATTTTCCATAAAGCGATTTTGAGCTCGGCTAACATTAACAAGAGCAAACAATAGTAGAAAGAGAGAAGAAGCACTCGCTGATCTGCCAAAAGAACAGCAGAGAGCTGAGCTGAGCGAGCGTAGTGCAACCGTTGAGCAACAGTTGAGCAGCGCTCGCAGCGCATCGCCTCTTTAATCAGCATGCAAATAGACGAAGCAACTGTTGTTGTTGTTGTTGTTGCTGTCGTCGCGCCTATTCTTGCTGTTGTTGTTGTTGTTGCAGCAGAGCTTTTATCTGTTTGCACTCATCAAATTTCACTCAACGCCTTAACACCGCAAGCAGCGCTGCGCTGCCACCGCTAACGTCGTCAGCGTCAATGGCCGCCGCAGCGCACCGTTACCGCTGCTGCTGCCGCTGTCGCTGTCGTTACCAGCGCCGTTGCTCAGTCGCGCAGTCGTTGAACGTCAGTTGCGTTTTGTCCGCGCATTCGTCACGCAGCAAAGAGTGCAGCAAAAGGAGCTAAAACGGCACAACAACAAGAACAAGAATACAAGAAAGATCCAACAATAAAATTTAAGAAAGCAAAAACAAAAAGCAAATCAAAAATCGCAGCAATAACAACAAAACGAAGAGTGCCTTGCTCCATAAGTAAATAGCTGTTATTTTTTTCGTCGCTTTATTGAATTTTTGTTTGTGTGCGCGTGTGTGCTGTGTGCGTGTGTGTGCTGTGGTGCATCTCTGTGTGCGTGCGTGTACGCCAGAATGGGACAGGAGGATCAGGAGCTATTGATACGCGGCAGCAGCAAGCATCCGTCGGCCGAGCAACTGCACAACGTAAGTAAACAATGCCGTTAGGGCTGCAGGCTATATTCAGCAACTGCGTTTGGTTCTCACGCTGACAATGTGCAGCGGGGGCGGGAGGCGGGGCAGCCTAACCTAAAACAAGAACAATAATATACAATAGCATATTCATATATGTGCATGTATGTGTGTGTGTGTGTGTGTGTGTGTGTGTGTGTGTGTGTGTGTGTGTGTGTGTGTGTGTATTGACATGCCTAGAAACCGCAACCGCATTGCATCAGTCAAATTTAAAGCCAAGATTCATAGACTATCAAAATGGAAACACACGCACACACTGATACGCTCAAACTCACGCACACACACATACACACATGGACAGTGGCACGCATTATGCGAATCAAATGTTGCAAAACATGTGTAATCGGATCCAGAAGCAACATGAATAACAACTATAGAACCAACTATAGTTTGGCATAGAATTCACATAACAGACTCGCTTTTTGTTTAACTCTAGGTGGGTAAATACATGTATGTGTATAAATACATATGTACACACATACATATGCATATATATACATATGCTATTGACCACAGTTCGACTACTGTTTAATATCCTGATTTGGTATATGCTTAAGGCGTGCGCTGCTAGCAGTAGCTTAATTGCTCTTTTACAGTTTATCTCGGGTTATATATAGCACATATGTATGTATGTATATACATACATATATCTACATATCGTCTATCTTCTGGACTACTATCATATCATAAATGCTTATGTGCAGCATATTATCACATAAATGCCATATACATTAAAGTATTATGTCTTAGCACCTATTTTCTTTTATTTAAAACAAAATATTTATAACAAAAAAAAAATATTTTTTTTATTATATACCATTTTTATTGTATATATATATTCAATTTAAAAATTTAATTAAATATTTAAAATTAAATCTAGGGTATACACGTAACGCTATATGAGATAGATAAAACGTCGGAAAGCAATCTACATTTAACATTAGTTTGAATAACATATAACTGGGAATCCTAAATCAATTATAGACAAAGCTCAAGCCACAGACTCACAGTTCTGGCTTAAATAATTCACTAAGATTTGAATATAAAATAAGTAACTTATTCAGATTTGACAATCTATAAAAGTATCTAAGAGCATTTATGAATATTCCAAGTTGAGGTCAGCTTATAAAAGGTCTATGAGTCTATTCACTTAGGTGCAAATTTATGAGCTATCTAAAATATTCCAAAGTATTCCGAATGAATCTATAAGTTACTCGAATTGGTATATTTTTAAAAGTATTTATAATAATACGATCTGTATAAATATATATGTGAGCATATGAGTGTATATACATACATATATGGTTTGGTTCTATAAATACTTATGAGTCATTCAACTCTGAATATGAATGTATTTCAAAGTTGAAGTATTTGGGACTGAGTGAATATATTTAGAATTACCAATGAGTATTAATGTCTCACTAATGATATGAATTCAGTCTGATTTGAATGCATTCACAAATAGATATGAGTACCTAGGATTTACTCAGCTCTAAATTTCCTGGAGTGAAACTTAAATGTATTTAGAATAATCTATGAGTGCTCAGTATTCACTAATGTTTCTTCTATGTCTTTAGTAGTATCTATTTCCATCTATTAGAACTATGAGCATTCATTCAGATTTGAGACTTAGAGTTTCCCTGATTCATTCAATGCATTTCAATTCATTCATAATTCAAGTTTAAATGCAATCAAAGGTATTTATGTGTTTTCACTTGGATTTCAATGTATTTTCTCGCATCTACAATTTTGCATGATTCGGATTTGAATGGCTTTGGAAAAACCCATAAGTTTCCGAAGATACAAGGTTGTGGGTTGGGTCATAGACGCTAAAAGGGTGAGGGGGTAGGGGGCGGTGGCTCAGCAGAGAGACAAGTGCAGCGGGCAACGAGAGCAGCTCAGGTGTCAGCCAACAATTCCGACGCATATCTTTATACATATATGTATATATATAAGTATATCTAAGTATATCTGTGCGTATCTGTATCTATGTATCTAAGGTGGCGTATCTGAGAAGTGCTTAACGCATGTTTATGCTTGTTAACAAGAACTTGTTGTCACTGAGTTGGCTTCATTCTGCTCGCATTCTGGCTGCTCGGTATTATTTTTATTTGGATTTTTATTTTTCTTATTGCTCTCGCTGTTTTTGCTTTTGCTTTTGCTGTTGTTGTTTCATTTATTTGCTCTTGCTTTTGCTTTTATTGATATTGTATAATCTACGCTTATCTGGGTCATTATTTGACTGTCCATCTGTATCTCTCTCTCTATCTCTCTCTGTATCAGCATCAACTGTATCTTTGTATCTTTATCTGTGTCGCTTGGCACCTTGTCTGACAAGTGTCGCTATCTTAGCCCGTCTGTGTTTGTTCTAGTCTATGACTTGACAGGCTTTAAAGATCTCACAGCTGCCCGGCAGGCAGACAGCAACTGAATTTCCTTGAAATCAACCCCTCCCCATCCCGCATCCCCCACACCCCAAATTTGACTTTTCGAACATATGTCAAACTGAATTTCCACTCAGAATCCTTCAACTCGGATATTTCAATTAGTTTATCTTGAGCTCGGCCTGAGCTGGAGCTGCATACATTTAATTTAATACAATTTTCTGCTTTACGCAATTTTCACAAATTCACAAATTAAAGCAAATATTTTGCTGTCCGCTCATTTGCATTTTCCGACCAGAATTTATATTCAACATAATCATTTCTATGGAAAACTGAGCGCAAACAAAACAGGAAGCCAACTTAATTTTTCGGATTTATCCATATATATTTTTATGTGTAAGCTCAATGGAGGGGGATGCCGAATTTAATAGGGAATTATGTAACGACTGACGGGAATTGAAATTATAGCTCTACTTTAATAAGGTATCTATGATTAGATAGCATCAGGCAAATATTTAATATCATAAATGTATCTATGATATAGGTAAAAGAGATCAAGTAGATGTATCTATGATGCATTTAATGTTAATTATATAGATGAATTTGGGATACATCTTATGTGGTTGATATGGGTCTATATGTAAGGCATATATCTATGACATAGATGATATAACTGATACCAATTTATATTGGTGTATCTAAAATATATATATGGTATAACTGATATACAATTTATATTTGATTTAGATGTGATCTACCAGATATGGAATATATATCTATGATATATCTGATCGAAATGTATTCAATATAGATGACCCTCCTATATGTCCTATATAAATGTGTCTATGATATAGATCTGATAAAAAATATAACAGATATAGATATATCTATGTTCTACCAGATATGATGTATCAATGATATTTATACCCTGAACCCATTGAAAATGGGAAATCAGGGTATAATGGTTTTGTGAAAAAGTATGTAACGGGCAGAAGGAGGCCCCATAAAGTATATATATCCTTGATCAGCGCGACGAGCTGAGTCGATATAGCCCTGTCCGTCTGTCCGTCCGTCAGTCCGTATGAGTGCGTCGATCTCAGAAGTTATAAGAGCTAGAAAGCTGAAATTTGGCATGCATACTCGTGTGTAACATACGCAGTACGAGTTTGCTTTATTTTTTCGATAAATCATCCGATAACTTTTTTATCGAGAATAATCGAAAAATTTTGTTTTTTTAGCCTAATTTGAACAGTTTTTGACCTGGAGTCTTCAAAATTGCGTTGTATATAAAGTTAATGGATACACAGATTTTGTAATTTACAGATTTTGGATCCCACGCCCCCTTCTCCCCCAATTTGTAAAAGACGCATTTCAAGTACTAGAGACTTGGAATGTACACACATAATCACCATACGAATACGCTCTAAAAGTTTTATTAAGATCGTATGTCTACAAAAGAAATTATTCAACAAATAAATTCTCATAATATTGCCCACACTGCAGCGCAGCCCAAGCGCAGTCGCTGCTTACTGCGCAGTTAGCAGAGCGGAATGATTAGAAAGTCAGCTTAGAGGGTTCAGGCTATCTCCTAGTCGAGCAGTCTCGACTGGAGCTTTCTTACTTGTTTTGATGAAAATGTGTTGTATCTATTATGTGATGTATCTATTATAAAACTCATAAAAGTATATCTCACAAAAATGTCTCTCCGATATATCGTATAGATGTATCCAAGATATATATATATATATATATATATATATATATATATATATATATATATATATATATATATATATATATATATATATATATCCTTAACCTGATACCTAATACGAAAGTTAATTTATACATCACAATGATGTATCTGATATAATAGATATAGATGGATGTATGTATCGCATATCTAATATTAATTACCTATGATGCATATAAAATTATATATTTCTGCGATATCTGATATAAATGTATTTATAATCTTCGGTTACCTTATGATGGATGTATGTATGTATATTGTATATATATGATGAGGCATTCGATAGAGATATATCTGTCATATCTGATATAAATGTATCTAATATCTTAGATATATTATCGATGTATTTACGTGCCACAAAAAAATCTTTGATATACCAGATATAAATGTATCTTTTTTATAGAAGTACATTTGTAGATTAATCTATGGATAATTTTATTGTTTTTCCAGATACCAAATGCTATTCCCAAATTTTTACCTGCTAGCTATTATATTTTATACATATATTATTAGCTATATATATCATGATTTTTCTTATAGAAAAGTTCCGTAATAGCTCAACAAATCTCTAGGTCCTTATCAAAACCTTTCATTCGAACTCTCTGAGTGAGCAACCCCCTCAGTGAGCAACCCCCTCAGTGAGCAACCCCCTCAGTGAGCAACCCCCTTTTAAAGGGCCTTCACTTGCTGTCAAGCCGTAGCCCAACACAAACCCTTTCCTCTCACTCTCTTTTCCCCACTTTGTACCCAGCTCTTACCTTTGACAATTTCCCTCCGACAGACTTCGTTGGGTCTGAGCTTCCCTCTCGATGTTGTCTTGCATTTGTTTAGTTCGAGTTGTTGCACTATTTGTGCCTGTGGATTTGACCAACTCTTGCTCAGCTTTCCTTTTGCTTTCTATTGCTGCTGCTGCTGCTGCTGCTGCTGTCTGTTTGACCCGCACGTGGGGCTTCCAAGAGAGTGAAGCCAAAGCTGAACGCCCACAATGTCCATTGCGGTTAGGCTGCCGCTCCACGCCGCATCGCGCTGCCGCTCCAGCGGAGGAGGCTGGTCCAGTCCCACAGCTTGAGGGGCTTCGCCTGGCTATGCGCTAATTGGCGCAGCTGAGGGGCTGCCTACACAATATGGCCAGCGTTTGCGTCTCACCTTACGCAATCATCAAAAATTTGTGTAAATCATCAAACAAATTACGTAAATATTTTTATTTATCATATATATTTATATACATACATACATATATAGATGTATATGTGTTTCGATGCGACAAAATGTCGCTCAGGCCATTAATACTGTCCAACGATCTGGGTTCGCCTCCTTCCATTCCCCATCCCCCGCCCCCTCCCCCGTGCTGCTGCTGTTTGTCTGTTGCATTTCAATTTGGCTTGAGAAATTGGAGACGGCAAAGACGACGTCTTCGCTGAGGTAGACGCGAAAAATTTAATATCCGTTACATGTGGCAGGCAGCAAGCAGCGAGCAGCAGGCAGCAGGCAGCCGGCAGCGGGCAGCTGTGGGCGTGGCATGCGGCGCGCTCTGCGGCCGTGCCAGAGCCCAAGCAAAATTGTTTTCACAACAAATGAGGCCGAAAAATGTTATTAAAAAGTTTTTCCTGTATTTATTTGCTTGTCTTGTCTTGTTGTTGTTGTTGCTATTGTTGTTGTTGTTGTTGTTGTTGTTGTTGTTGTGTGTTGCTGTAAGCCTCCTTGGCGCTTCTTAAGTGTGTGTTGCTGTATTATCTCTCGGTGTCTGGCAGCTTGGCCCCCGGCTTATATTTCACATTTCATATTTATTTAATTTTCGTACTTTCTTGTGTTTCTCTCTCTCTCTCTCTCTCTCTTTCTCTCTCTCTCTCTGTTTTTTTTCTTGCGTTTCTCTACATCGTTTTTGCATAACTTTTCGAGAAATGCGTTTCCTTTGGCTGCCTGGCAACGCCGCAGGCATAGCTCTTCTCGCCGCCAGATGTCGCTAGAGAGACTTATACAGATATATATGTATATCGCATATACTATACATATATACATATATATATATTGTAACTACCCTAAGTATTTCAAACAAATTAATAAGTCTGTCAAGTTTATGAATATGTTTAATGGACTCAGTCGAAACTTAGTTTTTCTTTTGCATCTGAAATATAAAATCGAAAATGGAAAAAGCTTTTAGTATATGCATAAAAAATATATATACACATACATCTGTATAGCTCAATCTGGTTTACAAAACTTCTCATAAAACAAAATTATGGAGGAGGCGGGGTAGATAGAAAGAGATCTAAGTAGAGAGGGAGAGACAAAAATAGAGCGATGTGAGTTTAGAGAGTGCAAGATAGACAGCGAGAGTAAGAGAAAGCGAGTGAAAGAAAAAGGAAGAATGGAGAGAAAAAAAATAGAGACTCAAAGAAACCGCTAGAGTAACTGAGATAGCGAGAAAGACACTTAGAGATAGAAAGAGGAACTGAGAAAGAGAAAATATTTATACCAATACATATGTATAGCTAAATCTGGTTTACAAAACTACTCATATAACAAAATTATGGAGGGGGTGGAGTAGATAGAAAGAGATCGAAATAGAGAGAGAGAGAGAGAGAGAGAGAACGATGTGAAAATAAAGAAAGACAGAGACATAGAACGACACATAGAGAGAGAACAAGAAACCCTGAGGCTCGACGACTAGGAGTGACAAAGGGGGAGTGAGAGTGAAAGCGAAGGAGAAAGAGAGAGGAACTGAGAAAGAGAAAAAAAAATTAGATAGAACTAAAGTTACAGAATTGGAGTGAAAGAGGAAGTTAAAGAGATAGAGAGCAAGAAAGAGATAGTAAGAGAAAGAGAGAATGAGAGTGTGGGTAAAAGAGAGGCGGAGATTCAGAGTGAAAGCTCAGACGATAGAGTATTGGTGATACTCACAGAAAAGGAGAGAGGGAGAGAGACTCAGAAAGAAAGTTAAGGAGGTAGAGCATTTGTGAGACTCACGGAAAGAGAGACAGAGAGAGAAGAACAATGTTCGAGGGAATATATTATATAGGATATATGTAGATGCAAAGTTTTGTAAGAACTATAAGAGCTATTCGCATATAAGTATTGTATATTCCCCAACTTCAAGCTATGTTCCGTAATTCTCTCAAATACAAAGAGAGTATCAAAGCTTCGCTAGCTGACTCACCCTCGCAGCTTGCTCAAACTTGTTACATCTAAATCTAGAAGCAAACGGCTTTAAAGTCGAGTGCTAGCTGGCATTGAAAGTAATCAGATGAAATGTAAAGGCATTCGACTTTTCGTGCGCCGCTACCGATGAAAACTCTTTATGATAAACAATGCGAAATGTATCCATCCCATCGAAGGAGTACGGCCGAGGGCCGGGCGCAGCCAAGCAAGTTAACTCGCTCGATAATCGAAAAGAAATGTATGCTAAGTAAATTACGAGATGCCCAATTGCTCAATTGCTTGACACAGTGGGACGCGGACGACAGACGGGCGTAGAGACGAACAGTCGGACGGCCTCGGAAAGAGGATTTGAGGACAAAGTTTAGCATTCGCTCGACTCGAGCGAAACCTTCAAATGGCCATCATGTGAATGGCTTGGGCCCGGCCGGATTGAGCGCGCCAACCCAATCCGGCAACGGCAATGGGCAACGGCGATTCGGCATTTGTCTTACGAAGTGGCAACAGGGCCGGAGATTCGACACAGTCTGCGGCTTATGGACGCCCTAATTTGCACATTTTAAATGGTCTCGAGTCTTTTTATGAAACTTAAACGGCCCACGCCTCCATGCCGCCGCCTCCGCCTCCGCCCACACCCAGGCCCATGGCCGGGCTGTCTGTCCTAGGAAAGGTCGTAAGTGGGCGACGGGATTAGCACGGCGAAAAGATTTACGCGCCGTCGCCCTTTTTTATGGCCACGAGTGTTGGCTATTCGCGCGAAATTGAAAAGTTTTGAAACCTTTTTGTCCAGGCAGCCAAGCAGCCATCCATTCCATCCCATCCCATCCATCCCATCCATCTATTCACTCACTCAGAAAACTGTTTTGTGTCTTACAGCAGGGGGAGCAGGGAGCCGCGGCGACGGCTGCCACAAATGTGGCGGCAACAGCGCAGAGCTGCATTAGCCAGGGCTTTGGCCAGGCCAAGAACTATGGCACGCTGAGTCCCTCGGACGATGGCCAGCTGCCCGAGACGCTCACCTATGCCTGGCACAATGTGGACATATTCGGTGCAGTGCATCAGCCCGGCTCCAACTGGCGCCAGCTGGTGAATCGGACGCGCGGCCTCTTCTGCAACGAGCGCCATATTCCGGCACCGCGAAAGCATCTGCTTAAAAATGGTAAGTCCCAAGGATCCCAAGAACCTACTCCAGCTCCATTTATTCACTTGCTGTACTTTCGCAGTCTGTGGCGTTGCCTATCCGGGCGAACTGCTGGCCGTGATGGGCAGCTCAGGAGCCGGCAAGACGACGCTGCTGAACGCGCTGGCCTTTCGCTCGCCCCATGGCGTCCAGGTGTCGCCGTCGAGCATGCGGCTGCTGAATGGCCAGCCCGTGGATGCCAAGGAGATGCAGGCGCGCTGCGCCTATGTGCAGCAGGACGATCTGTTCATTGGCTCGCTGACCGCCCGGGAGCATCTGATCTTCCAGGCGATGGTGCGCATGCCCCGCCAGCTGACCTATAAGCAGCGAGTGGCCCGCGTCGATCAGGTCATCCAGGAGCTCTCGCTCAGCAAGTGCCAGCACACGATCATTGGAGTGCCGGGCAGGGTGAAGGGTCTCTCCGGTGGCGAGCGCAAGCGCCTGGCCTTTGCCTCCGAGGCCCTGACAGATCCGCCGCTGCTCATCTGCGACGAGCCCACGTCGGGCCTGGACTCCTTTACCGCCCACAGTGTCGTCCAGGTGCTGAAGAAGCTATCGCAAAAGGGCAAAACCGTCATACTGACCATACATCAGCCATCGTCGGAGCTCTTCGAGCTGTTCGACAAGATACTCCTCATTGCCGAGGGACGTGTCGCATTCCTTGGCACGCCCAGCGAGGCCGTGGACTTCTTCTCCTAGTAAGTAGTCCCAAACGGACTTTAGTCGAGCTCTATTCAAATCCCTATGATCTGCCCCAACTCAACTCCGACTACCTCGCAGCGTTGGCGCCCAGTGTCCGACCAACTATAATCCGGCGGACTTCTATGTGCAGGTGCTGGCCATTGTGCCGGGCCGTGAGGTGGAGTCGCGTGAGCGCATTGCCAAGATCTGCGATAATTTCGCCATTAGCAAGGTGGCACGCGACATGGAGCAGCTGCTGGCCACCAAGGCGCTGACACAGCCGCTGGAACAGCCCGAGAATGGGTATACGTACAAGGCCACGTGGTTCATGCAGTTCCGTGCCGTACTCTGGCGCTCCTGGCTCTCGGTCCTGAAGGAGCCGCTGCTGGTCAAAGTGCGGCTCATACAGACCACGGTAAGTCCGTTGATTGATCTATGAAGTCCGATGTTCGATGTCGAACGTCCGATGTTCGATGTCGGAAGTCCGATGTCCGTTGTCCGTTGTCTTATATCCAAAGTTGGATGTCCGATATTCCTTGACTAAAGTCCGTCTGACGTCCGATGTCCGCGGACTGATATCCAAGGTCGGATGTCCGATTACCTATGACTGAAGTCCGACGCCCAAAGTCGGAAATCCGATGTCGGAGGTCCGATGTCCGAGGACTGATGTCTTAGGTCGGATGTTCGATATCGTATGACCGAAGTCGGAAGTCCGATGTCCAATATCTAAGGTGACTGAAATCCGATGTCCGATGACAGATATCCAATATCGGATATCCGATAACTGATTTCCGATATCGCTTATCCAATGAGTGATCCTATCTTCAACTATGCTTATAATATTGTTATTTAATCATATTTCCAGATGGTAGCTGTGCTGATTGGCCTCATTTTTCTGGGCCAGCAGCTGACGCAGGTGGGCGTGATGAACATCAATGGAGCCATATTCCTCTTTCTGACCAACATGACCTTCCAGAATGTCTTTGCCACGATCAATGTAAGCAAAACACCCCCTAACCACGCTCACTCCCCACTCTAATCTATGGCTCGCTTTTCCCGTTGCCCAGGTGTTTACGTCGGAGCTGCCGGTGTTTATGCGGGAGGCGCGCAGTCGCCTCTACCGCTGCGACACCTACTTTCTGGGCAAGACCATAGCGGAGCTGCCGCTCTTTCTGACCGTTCCGCTGGTCTTCACGGCGATTGCGTATCCGATGATTGGGTTGCGGGCGGGTGTGCTGCACTTCTTCAACTGCCTGGCACTGGTCACACTGGTGGCCAATGTGTCCACCTCGTTTGGCTATTTGATATCCTGTGCCAGCTCCTCCACGTCGATGGCACTGTCGGTGGGTCCGCCGGTCATCATACCGTTCCTGCTCTTCGGCGGCTTCTTCCTCAACTCCGGCTCGGTGCCCATCTATCTGAAATGGCTGTCGTATCTGTCCTGGTTCCGGTACGCCAACGAGGGCCTGCTGATCAATCAGTGGGCCGACGTAGAGCCCGGCGAAATCAGTTGCACCTCCTCGAACACCACGTGCCCCAGCTCCGGCAAGGTCATCCTGGAGACGCTGAACTTCTCCGCCGCGGATCTGCCACTCGACTATGTGGGCCTCGCTCTGCTCATTGTGGGCTTCCGTGGTTTTGCCTACCTGGCGCTGCGACTACGTGCCAGGCGCAAGGAGTAGGCCCAAAACTTAATACATACATTTTATATTCATACATACTTATATATATACATATATATATATATATATTTATATGTAAATTTTTTTTATTATATTTTTTTTTTCTGACGCCCACAAAATTTGAATGTATATGTCTATTAACTGTTAACAGGCGTCGCATTTTACATTAAATCTACCGTATGTACACATGAACCCAAAATTTTTTTATTTTTAAACCAAACACGGCCGACACACATGCATACTGGTAAGTGCTGAAGATTTTGAATTGCGCGCGCCATGCAAACCTACCACCGCTAATGCACTCACCACGGCGACAAGCGAAACTCACCACGGGCCAACCACGCGAGCACAGCGCCGCAAGGTTTGTGTGCGCGAGCGCGAGACAGCAAGCAAGAAGCAGGCAAATGAGCGAGACAACCAGCTGGACAGCCAACAGACGGCGCAACAAGCGAGCGCTGGCTGACGCCACTCGCTCGCTCTCATTGTTTTGTTGCTGGCACAGCAGCGCGCATTACATTGTTTGGTGAGTGAGCGAGCGAGTGACGGACTGACTGAGTGACTGAATGACTGAATGACTGGCTGGCTGCCTTGCTGGCTGCTGTTGCTGCTTAGCGTCATTTGTTGTGTCTGTGGTTAGCTTGCAGCTCGCTCCAATCGGAATCAGTGTCTTGAGTAGTTCAAATTAACTGTCGCGCACACACACAAACACACACCCATAATAAATACACCGCCCGCCGTTTGCTGCCTAAGATCAGGCTGCCGTCGCTGCCGCTGCCGTCGTCGCCGCCGCCGCCAATTGGATCGTCGTCGCTGTCGCGTCGCCCCGTTCAGTGGTCGATGTTTGGGGTTCAGTTCAGTTCAGTTCAGTTTTAGTTACCGCACGGCAAAAGCGTCGCTGCTCCGCACAAATTTATTTTTAAAACAAACCAAACAAACGCAGCCCCAAACATAGTGGCGCTGGCGTCGTTACCATCGATTCAGTTCCTCCAGGTGCTAAACCAAGTGTTATTTGTGACTACAATTTAATTCCAATTGGATGTGGCTGCGGTGCAGAACGTGAAAGCGAATTGCTTGCGTTGCGGCCAATTGATTTTTCACCAAAATCTACTTGAGAGCCGACGCTGTCCCGCCCCTCACCGCCTTTCCCATAAAAGGGCAGCCGGCAAACGGCTGACCTCCCGCCTCCCGTCACGCTCTCTCTCACCCGCTCTCTCTTTGTCTCTCTCTCTCTCTATATATCTCTCGCACCTCACCACAGGCAGCATAGACCCTAACCTCAAATCAGCTGTTGCATACAATTGACATCGTGCGAAGCGCGTCCAGCGAAGACAATAATAACAACAAGAACAACGGCAGCAAAAGCAACACACAAAATGGACATTCAAACACTCTGCAATGAATGGGATGAGCTCAATCGAGAATATGCCGAGCTTGAGGTGAGTTGCTGTTGTTGTTGTAAATGATGTAGGAGTAAATATAAAAGTGGATGTACATACATACATATATAGGAGTAAATATAAATGTGGATGTACATACATACATATGTATATACATAGATGTGTTTGTTGTTGTTCCTACTACTATTTTGAATCAGCTGCTCATTATTAGCACAGTCTCACACTCTCTCTCTCTCTCTCTTTCTCTCTCTCCCTCTGTGCAGGAGTGCAACAGACGCAACATTGAGCTGCTGGAGCAGCTGCATCAGCATCAACAGAAATGCTTTAACGAGATCAAGCATCAGCGATATCGTATGAATCAAATATCAGCCTCAATGCGACAGTGAGTAGAATAGCTAGCATATAACTGTACTATTTACATACACACACACACACACACACACACACACACACACACACACACGCAGACAAACACGCACGCACGCTTATGGTGTCAAAGCCAACCCTTATATAATTACATACAAAACCTTTAACTGTACTTAGCTAGCATTCGTATGCAACAGGCTTCAGCTAGCGATGGCCGCGTGACACGACACATTTGGACATGCCATTTATTACGGCCATAACTGTAAATGTCATAATAACTGCATCTTATCGCTGCCGTAAGAAAACAAATTCACAAAGTTAACAAAGTGTTAAAGTGCCGTTAAGAGCACTCAGTCAGCTGCCTGCTCAACTCCATGTCGAATGCTTAACTCGTGAATCTAATGCGCTGCTTAATGGCCATCTCCAATAGTATAAACAACCCCGATGTCACGCTCTCACGCTCTCTGTCCCTCTCACACGCACACACTCTCTTTGAAGTTGTTGCCGAATTGGAATTTGATCTCGAATCAATTACCGTTGCGAACGAGGCTATTCTAATCAGATTCGCAACTGTGAAACAGCTAGCCCAACCGTTTTCTTATCAGCAGCCGCCGCAAGTTGTGAAACACATGTATGTCGGCAATTAGTCAGTGAATTTCGCTCTTATCGCCACTGCCACGCCTCCACCTCCACCAGCTCCCCCCTCTACCCAGAGACTAGAAACAGCTGTGTCGGCATTTAAAGTGCGTATTTCTTCCACTTAGTTTGCAATTAGTTTTTACAGCTGTGCGTATGTGTCTGTGTGTGTGTTTTTGCAGCTATTCTGATAAAAAATCTGTGATAAAACCTAATACACGTACATAGACTTTGCGCCCGAACGGGCGTTAGGCGCATTTATTGTCAAAGCAAATGTCATAAAATAAGTTTATTTTGTAATTGAAAGTGAACCTTTGCCCAGCGAGCAGGCCACTACTCTCTTTCCCTCACTCTCCCCCACTCACTCTCTTTCTCTGTCTCGTTCACTCGTTCGCTCTTCCTATTCAATAAGTTGCAGTTGCTTTGCCCCGCTTTCCAACTAGCTGCCCTTGACCCTGTGCTGCTGCTGCTGCTGCTGTTGCATGAAGCGTAAACTGAAAAGCCAGCAAACATTAAGCGACACAGAAAAAAAAGAAAAACAATAACAAAATAAACAACAAATTTAATAATAAACAAAGCTAACTGAGTGACCACAGTGGCACAAATGCGTTAAGCGCATATTGCATAGGTAAACAAATTGTTTGAATACCAGTTTTGATTTGTTTTCCTGTCTATTTATTTAGGTTATTTGCGTATTCAAAATGTTTTGAACAAATCATTCATTTAATAGCAATTTAAATATACATATGTATATATGTATATGAATATATACAGCGCATTCTTTGTTTTCATATTGATTTCGCTTTGAGAAATGCATTAGTGACCCACTGTGCACGCAGGCAAGGCCAGTTTGCCTGCTGTTGTTGTTGCTGCTGTAACAGTTGTGGAGTTTCATGTGCTGGCGCTTAATTGTGTGTGTGTGTCAGTGTGTGGTGTATGTATGTATGTGTGTCAACGATCGCCAGAGAGCACATGTACAAAATTGCTCTTTGCACTCGCTCCGACGGTTCGCAAACCAAAGCGTTTACCTCTCATACTCTCATACTCTCGCTCTCGCTCTCTCTCTCTCTCTCTCTCTCCGTAAGGCTGAGCGGTGAACTCAAACACTTGTTTGTGTGTTTGTATATTTGTATGCGCAGCCTGAGCGATTTTAGACGCGCGCGTTTTGCTGTGTCTTTGCCTCCAAACGGTTGACCTTGCGCTTGGCTAGCTGCCAGCTTTACTCTATTCAAATGATGCAACAACAACAACAACTACAGCATTATAACAATAAATTAAATGATTTCGCCTCTGTCAAAATGGTAAACACGAGCTAAAATTACAAAACTCTAGAAAGCACGAGAAAGATATTAAAAATATATTTAAAAAAAAAAACAAAAAACAAAACAATGTAATCGCTACCTGTGCAGCCCTTAAAGAGCATTTAACTTGTTGCGCAAATTAAGCTTAATTGACAGATGCGAAAACGAAATAAAACAAAAATAGAAAGCTTAACTAACAGCACCCAAAAGCAATTACGGTTATTGTTTTGCTTGCCGTTGTTGTTACGTTTGCGCAAACAAAGTAAACATATAAATATAAACAAAGTAGAATCAATTTATTTTTTGCCAGCGCTTGCGCAAAGTTGCGTGCTGTACAAGCGAGTTGCGCAAGCGCACGCTTGCGCTTCTGTTTGTGTTTGCCTTTTGCTTCAGCTGAAGGCGCGTTTAAAAGCGCGCGCAAAACGCGCGCGTTTCACGGGCGACTCTTTGCGCGTGTTCAAAAGAAATCAAAGCGAAAAGTAAAGTATGAACGTTGCAGTCGGGCGCTACTGACTGCGTGATACTTTGCTGTCATGGTGGGAAATCAGGATAGAACAGAATTAACTAACATAGTTATTATCGAAAACTGTTATTAGTAATGTATTAAATCTTTTATAATGCATTTTCAGACGGACATTGCACAAAACCAATATACCTGTTTTCTCTTTGGAAACAAAGTATAAAAAAACTGTTAGCCAAAGATAAATACAAGCAACTATTTTTAGTTATTTGTGCTTGTCGAGCATGTATGTTCGTATGTTTGTGTGTATCGATGTACATATGTTTTGTCTCTGAGAACATGTCGCCTTTCAGCCCCATTTCCGGTGTTATATAACACACCTGCGGGGGAATTAACGAATCAATTTTTGTTTGTTTCTGTTTATTATTTCTTGCTTTTGCCATTCATCAAGTACAAGCACAAGTCAGAGCCCCGATTATTATTTGACCAACTCAGTAGCCCCCATTATCAGTGCCGCAATTTCAAGTACGCTTTTTTCGCATTCTTAAAGACGGCGCTCCCTCGTTTATCGCTTATCAGCGCGATTTTTATTATATATATACTAAATTTTATATGTAAGCGTGTGTATTGGGCATATGTATTAGTTATACTCGTCTGGCAAGTGTAGAGAGTATATTTGTTCTTGTGAAATTTGAAATTGGGAATAAGACAAACAGTTTTCAGATATAACCGAGATTCCGTCTGGGGGCGTGGCTAAAAAAAATATACTATATATGATATAAGACTAAGATTGCAATTTGGAATGGTTATAATATAGATAATTGATGAATAGAATGGAATAGGAAATCTTCAACTTCTGAAGGAAATCTATTACTTCTTAATAAAATCACACTTGCGAGATCTTGGCATTAATATGCTACTAAGATTCTCTATGAAGCTTACGCCTAATAGGGGGGTGATAAATATATAAATATATATATATAATGGGCGTGACGAAACTAAAAATAATATTTTTTATTTAATATTTTATCTATAGTAAATTCAAGTTCCAAATTTGAATGGTTTTAACTTCCACGAACATCATCTTGGGGCTTATCGGAAATTAGTTGTTTTTCCGCCATGCACGAGTATCACGCAGTCGGTAACGTCCGTTCGCAAGAGTCTTACGTGTTATTTATTGGATGTTTAAAAATAAAAACATGAATTATGCAAGCCATAGATAAAAAATTAAAAACAAACAACGAAATCTAATAAGAATGTACCCAGGAGGTAATACCCATATCTATACAAACATGTACATGTATATGGGTATATACCCTATATACGCACACATGGAGTGAGTCGGCTCTCGTGTTCCTTTGCAACTGTCAATTATGTCTAAATTGAACTTTGACGTGGGCTAAATTGAAATTGCCGTGTGCCGTGTGCCGTACGCCGTACGCCGTGCGCCGTACACCGTCCGCCGTGTGCCGTGTCTATAATTGATATCGCTCGCCGGCTTGCCCGGCTTTGACCAACCTCCCCTGGGCCGGTGTTCCCCCTGCCGTATAATAATAAATATTATATATTTATGCAAATTGCATATTGAGCCATTCGCCGGCAGCTTAAAGATTGGAATACCGTTAAGAAAAATTTAAGATGAAGTATTAATGGCACTACGAATGGGTTAATCTAATGGGTTATACTAAGCGTCCATATCTTTAATATGTTTAAATGAATGCGGAGTAGACTGGGTAGTTTGTGTATTTAACTTAATCAATCTATGGGTATCAATCAAATATATCGATTTCGATATCGATATCGTTTGTTTCTGCTCTTGCTTTATTACTCACTTTGAAATTACTTTTTGAATTTCAGATATAAAGGACCGGTTGAAGGCGAGGAGAAGGAGAAATTGGACAACCTATTAAAGATGTCGCTAAAGCGCAAGGCGCAACTACATGAAATAGAGCAATCACTGCCGGCACGATCCGGTCGCTATCTACAGGTGAGTTGGTCACACTGACCGATTGTAGTTCCACACTAGAGTTGACACGTCTCTACCCTCCCCTTGCCACCATGCCATCCCTCAGATAATACTAGGCGATGTGAATGTCTCGATTCTGAACAGAAACGACAAAGTTCGCTACAAAGATGACTATGAAAAGTTTAAGCTAATACTCAATGTAATTGGACTGATAATGGCATTTTTCAACTTGATATTCAACTACAGGTGAGTAGATACACAGATACAGATACATAGATACAATACAGATACTCAGATACAGATACAGATACAGATACAGATACACCGATGCAGATACAGATACAGATACAGATACAGATACAGATACAGATACAGATACACCAATGCAGATACAGATACAGATACAGATACAGATACAGATACAGATACAGATACAGATACAGATACAGATACAGATACAGATACAGATACAGATACAGATACAGATACAAATACAGATACATATACAGATACAGATACAGATACAGATACAGATACAGATACAGATACAGATACAGATACAGATACAGATACAGATATAGATACAGATACAGATACAGATACAGATACAGATACAGATACAGATACAGATACAGATACAGATACAGATACAGATATAGATACAGATACAGATACAGATACAGATACAGATACAGATACAGATACAGGTACAGATATAGATACAGATACAGATACAGATACAGATACAGATACAGATACAGATACAGATACAGATACAGATACAGACACAGATACAGATACAGATGCAGATGCAGATACAGATACAGATACAGATACAGATACAGATACAGATACATATGCAGATACAGATACAGATACAGATACAGATACAGATACAGATACAGATACAGATACAGATACAGATACAGATGCAGATGCAGATACAGATACAGATACAGATACATATACAGATACAGATACAGATACAGATACAGATACAGATACAGATACAGATACAGATACATATACATATACAGATACAGATACAGATACAGATACACCGATGTAGATACAGATACAGATACAGATACAGATACAGATACAGATACAGATACAGATACACCGATGCAGATACAGATACAGATACATTTACAGATGCACAGATACACAGATTGATATAAAACAGAAACTCTTCTCCTCACACACATTTGTAGAGCTCTGGAACTGGCTTTCATATTTCTGCTGGTCTGGTACTACTGCACCCTGACTATACGGGAGTCCATATTGAAGGTGAATGGATCCAGGATCAAGGGCTGGTGGCGCGCCCACCACTTCATCTCGACGGTGGCCGCCGGCGTCCTGCTGGTCTGGCCGCAGGGCGAGCACTGGCAACTCTTCCGCCTGCAGTTCATGTACTTCAATGTCTACATCAGTGAGTAAATGCAAGCGATATATAAGTATATATAGATGTGGATATCTGGGGATGTATTAATTGGTTTCGTTTGCGTTCTGCACAGGCATCGTGCAGTATTTGCAGTTTGGCTATCAGAAGGGTCTGCTGTATCGGCTCAAGGCGCTGGGCGAACGCCACAACATGGATATCACCATTGAGGGCTTCCATTCGTGGATGTGGCGCGGCCTGAGTTTCCTTCTGCCATTCCTGTTCATTGGCTACGCCTTTCAGGCGTACAATGCCTGGACGCTCTTCAAGCTGGCCTACTATCCGCCCGACGCCCCCTGGCATGTGTCCGTCATGTGCGGGCTCTTCCTTCTGCTCTTTGTGGGCAACATCACCACCACGCTCCTGGTGGTGCCGGAAAAGATACGCGAGCGGGCTAAGGAGCGCTATCGCCTCCAGAGCATGGGCAAGTCCATGAAATTGCGCAAGGAGATGAAGGTGAGTGTGGCCGGAGGCGGGCATGGGGGTGGGTTTGGGGCTGGTATGCAAACTGGAAAGCGAGATGTATGTTAGCCCTAAGGCGGGGCGATTGCATTTCATTTGCATCAGGAGAGCAGGACCCTATACACTCTTTATCGATAAAGCGATAAAACGATAAATAAAAAGCATCCCATATTCTCTTTGAGTAAATGAATTGTTATGTTTCATTTGATCTTCAAAAAATTCATTTCAATTAAAGTTTTCAATCAGAAAAATATTCTTAATCGATAAACGATTAATTTACATAAAATTTGCCATAGTTAAAATTCTTAATTATATTCGTTTTATAGAAAAAAACGATTATTTACAAAGAATAATCGAAACCGTAATAAATTAACATTCCATAGGTATATATTAATATCAATACTTAATATGTAGAAATTTTAAGAGGACTTTTTAATACTGTATATGAAGCGTATTCAAACTGTCTTACAAAACCCATCAACCCTCTTTAAGATTATTTCGAACAGGCATTCGCTTAACATAAACTGTAATTATTCTGTTTTCGTCTCTCCTCCATTGTACCGTTACAGAACAGCGCCAGCGACTTGGACATTTCAACCAGCTCGCAGGCAGCGTCAGCAGCGACAACGCCGACAGCAGCACAGCCAACTACAACGACGCCGACGTCAGCTGCTGCAGCAGCTGCATCAGCAACGGCAACAGCGACGCCAACGCCAACGCCGACGGCAACGGCAACGCCAACGCCTGCAGAGAAGAAGGCGAACTAAAGCATAGAGAGCATTTGTGAGAGGTCTAGCGCTCAGTCATATGTTTATATATAATTTTTGGACCCGAGACCCCAACCACCAAAAACCCTCACCCAACCCCTAAAATCCTAACCCACTCCCTAGGTTTTCTTTTGGTTTTTTAGTTTGCACACTAATTTATTGATTTCGCTTTAAGCTGGAGATTTTTGGCTCCCTTTATTATTCCTATTCAGCTTATTGCAATCATTGATTTTTATTTTCTGTATGTTCGTTCCGCTTTGAACGGTAACTTAAGCAAGACATTCACCTATTGTGAAGCGAAAAAGAAAACAAAAGAAAAACCAAAAAAAAAAAAAAAAAAACAAAAAACAAAATCAACAAAAAAAAAATACTTAAGCAAAAAACAAACTCAAAATAGAGTAACATACGCTGTGTATATGTACGTACACAAGCTATGTACAATTTTTTTTTTTAATATTCTTTAAGATAATTTTTTTTTTTATTTATTTTTTGTTTACTCGGATGCTTGTAATGAAAAATTGTAGGAGAAACGACGTGAAATGAAATTGTAAATTGTCCTGAGTGCAGGCGAAGCGAATTGATATTGAATGAAAAGAAACTGCACTCACAACACAACAAAAATAAACAGAGAAAGCAAATTGCAAGAAAAATATTAACATTGTGTTTCTCTCATTGTAGTCGGCTGGGGATGTGTGTGTGCTCGGCTGACTGTTTTGTGTGAGTGGAAGTGGGAGTGGGAGCGCGAGGGCGAGGGCGAGGGCGAATACGAATGCGAGAGCGCGGGCTGCGGACTGCGAGTGCGAGTGCGAATGTGAATGTGTGGGAAAGTGTTGCTCTTTTTGTATGCGCTCGCCTCTGTTCATGTGGGTGTGTGCATGGAACAGTAATTAAATCGATGACACTGACCACAATTTATTGAATTGCGTGTTAAGCAGCGGCATTTAAAGTTGCTCATTATGGTTTTGGCCATGGGCAAAATGTCTGCAAATGTGAATATGCAAAAATGTTGATTGCTGCCTGGTTTAGTGGTTTATTTGATTGCGGCTAACGTGCCATCTACATGTACATAAATACAGTAAAATGCGCGCCTTTAAATCTTTATTCTCTCTTATTTCTACAGTAATACAATTTTTAAAGTATTTTAATAATATCAAGTGTATTTTTCAAGTGTAAGCTGACTCTTTCAGCATGTACTGCTGTAGTCAAATTTGCAAACATAATATCTAGTGCATTTCTTCAAGTGTAAGCAGATCCTTTCGTCATTTACTTCATCTCCTTCAAACGCATACAAATATTGTATGTCACTGAAGACAATTTAATCAGCTGCTCTCCTCTTTATGCTTAGCTCGCAACAATTTTGCAATAGCTTGACAAATAATGCCCGTCTCCCTCACTCATTCACAAACACTGCTTGTGTACGTGTATGTGTATTATACATTGTATGTACATATGCACATACACATTTGCATATACTGAAGACCATTTTGTCAGCAGTTCTCTGCTCTGCTCTCCTTACGCTCGCTGCTGTGCTTGTTGTTGTTGCTTATATTGCTTAGCATGCTCAAATGCTGTATGCATTTACCGTTAGTCAACAGCTCTCTTCAGCTTAGCTCACTCCATAATTGTGCCTGCCTGTACTTGTCTCGCTCACACTTGTACATATTTCGAGTTCCTTTTGCTTCATTTTGTGAGCTTAGTCCGTCTCGATCGCACTGCATGAAGAAGAGAAATGAGAAATGTTTTTCTTTTATTTTACTTATTATAATAAAGTAAATACTAATTGCAGCATTTTGTTGATTTTGCTAATTTGTTTCAAATTTAAAGTGTCAGCGCCGACCTCGAACTCGACCTCGACTTTACTTTTTATTATATGTATTTTACTTGTGGTTTTTTTTCTTCTTTTTTTTGCAGCTTATCTCTTGTGCGGACTGCGAATTGAGTGAGCTTTGGTGTCTGGGCAGACCGGGCGTATGCTTAGGCGGCGCATGCAGTGACTTGGACAAGTGAGTGAGTGAGTGAGTGAGTGAGTGAGCGAGTGGGTGGGTTGGGTGGAGGGGGCGGTCTGGTCTGGCCGGGCGACTCTTGTTTTACTGATGGCCATTAATGCGGCTGTCGTCTGCCCGTTTGCAACAAAAGCCCTGCAATGCGGCAAAAGCGGCGGTTTTTGTGCACCACGTTGGGCGCCATTTGCCCGCGCCCGCCTCCATTGATGTGGGTTCCTCCTGAATAGGTGGGCGAGAGGGGATGTGTGGATGGTGGTGGGTTGGTAACCGCAACCGCAGCGCAGGCGGTCATTGAGGCTACATCCTGTGCCGTTCACTTGTCGCGCACTCCAGCCACCCGTCCACCGCCCCACCGTCCCACCGTCCCGACCGACCCATCTTCCACATCCATGTCCTGGCCATTTGCTTGTCGCGCTGCCGCAGCCTAATTTGGCGAGAGTTCATTAATTGCGTAAACGGCGCACGCTTTTAATTATGTCGAACGTCGGCCCTGACGCGCCATTGCTCCCGGCGACCGGCCGAGGGGTGAAGGGGGGCAGCGGGAGGCGGAATGCTTGCTGGATGGCGGCGATTCTGGTCACAGACCGGGCGTATTTTGTGCATTTGTGGCATTGTTTGCATTGTTGTGCAGCAGCAGCGGCAGCGGCAGAGGCAGAGACAGAGGCAGAGGCAGCGGCAGCAGCCAGTTGCTCACTGCCGCATTTTGGTTGCCTGTTTTTCTGCGCCACCAACGGAATTTACGACTTTTGGTTGTTGCAGCCGCAGCGCCCATCAACGTAAGCACAGAGCAAAGAGTGTGAGAGTGAGAGAGACAGAGACAGCGAGAGAGAGAGAGTGCCTGTGCGTGTGCGTGTGTGTGTGTGTGTGTGTTAAGTGGGCGGCTTTTGGCCGAGCCGTGCGATTATCATTTATTGCAACCGCATACGGGAAACGTCACTGGCATTGTGAAGCGCGTAATTCGTTAATTTGATAAGCATACGCCATGTTGAACAGGCGATTGAAAAGCCCATTGGCTATTGCCGCTGGCAACGGGAATTGGCATTAAGGCAACAGCTAACAGCAAATTAATGCCAATGGCTTTGTTTTCAGCCAGTTCCAGTGCGCGCGGGCCGATCGACAAGTTCCGGCAACTAACCAATGCCAGAGCCCCTCACAGCTCGAGGGTATTTCGAGAGATTGCCCCGACCTGGGGAAGGCAGATACTAAATTGTAGATTGCAGACTAGTTATACATTGATTAGACATATGTATTTGATATGTCTATTTCGATACCAAAGTTCGAGTCGATATATCCACTTTCGGATCTAGCTTGATTTATCTTTTATTTTCTCTTTCTTTAGTTGCTTTCTTTTCTTTGTATTCATCTATCTGTCTGTTCTTCCATACTCTCTCTTTCTCTCTCTCTTTCTCTCTGTCTCTCTGCATGTTGCAGTATATTTTTCTCTCTCAGCCTCTACCTCTTTCTTTCTTAACCCGCCTCTATCTCTCCCTCTGCCTCTCTCTCTCCCTCTTACATAAATCTGTATCTAATATATCAATATTATCTTATTATTTATTAGATTATTTCCTCAGGCACCTCTCGTGCTCACTATTTTGTTGTTGCTGATTGTTGTTGCTGTTGTTGTTCAATAATTCAAATTTAATTTATTCATGCGCGAAAAATAGCACTTAATCAGCTTTTGATTTATTTAATACCCTGTAAAATGCAATCATCAAATACTGTCTATGTAGCTGCTCGCATCATAAGGTTGTTTGGCCTCGAATTTAATAATTGATGCCAGATGGATGTTCATATAGTTAAAGTATCGATAATGTGTATGTATCGATAAATATAGAAGTTGATATATATATAAAAATAGATGAAAATAGAATGAGTCTGTCAATGCTCTTATTCTGCGTCTTTGACTCTCTGCCTCTCTCTTCATCTTCCCCAATGCATTTACGTCTCTCTCACTCTCTTTTTCTCCTTCTCCTTTGCCTACTTTTTACTCTCTCTCTCTCTCCAGGTCTTTCTCCCTCCCTGCTCAAATTCTATTTAATTCTCAGCCTTCGTTTTTGTACCTTTCTTTCAGATTCTTTCTTCCTCTTCTTCACACTATGTTTCTCTCACTTTCTCTCTCTATCTTCTCTATTTTCTTCTCCTTCTCTTTCTTTGACCATCTCCCTCTATGTTGTTCTCCCTTTCCCACTCTCTCTTTCTGCTCTCTCTCTATCTTTCTCTCTCTCTTTCTGCTCTCTTTCTATCTATCGCCACATAACCCAAAGCAAGCAACTTCCTTTGTGGCCCAATATAGCCCCGTTCCCACAAATTACAGGGTATAAACATGTGCTGCACAACTCAACTCAAACAAGCTGGTCAAAAATTATGAATAATTGAGTGGAATTAAACAAATCGTTGTGCACGACAGCAGAAGGAGGCGCACAATGAGCTGCATAAAAATGGAAAACTCGTTGTAATCGAATTTCAGCGGCCAAATGGAGCAACAATTAAAACTGATAACAAATGAATGCAAACATAGAATTGACCAACTGACGAAAAAAAGGCCCCAAAACAGCATTGAAAGTTTATAATGAAAATGAATTTAGGGTCAGTTGTTGTTGTTGCTGTTGTTGGTTGAATGCAATGCGAAGGAGGAGGAGAAGGAGATGGCGGAGCAGGAGCAGAAAGTGAAGCAGCAGACGGAGGCCAAAAAAGTCATCAAAGAAATTCAATTTGATAAAGAATCAATGGCCAAGGAATGAGTTTTCTGCACCCCGACCCCGACCTCACCGACCCCGCGCCCACAGCCCAACAAAAACTTTTGCCCGACAAAATATAACAAAAATGAAAAGAAGTCAAGAGAGAGAGAGAGAGAGTCAAAGGGGGAGAGAGAGAGTGAAGGGGAGAGACGAGAAAAAAAAAACGATGGCAAATTAAATCGAGCAATCAAATGATCATAATAGGTTAATCAAGAACAGGAGCTGGGCATCCTCAGGGCCTTCGGGCTCTGCTCTGCTCTGCTCTGCTCTGCTCTGCTCTGCTCTGGTTGGCTGCTTTGGTAATTTGTCTGCTGCTCGTGCTGTACAATAGACAAATTGAAATCGCAAAATAGAAAAATGGCAGTCACACACACACACGCACACACACACACAAAGGCATTGCAGGTTGACATACAAGCAAATAAATAAGTGCACTCAAGTATGTAATATGGCCAACAGGCAGCGCACCCTGGTCAGACATACATAGATAGACATTGTCTGGCTGGCGGTAAATGCTCTAGTTTCCACTTCCGCATCCACATCCGCATCCGCTGGCCCCAACCCACAGCTGCCCCAATCCAGCAGCAGCGACAATCGTGCGGCAAATGTAGCGGAAAATCGGCAACATCGTCACAGTTAGCCCACAAAATTGTTAGTTTCGCTACTGTCTCGACTTTGGCTACAATAATCAGTTGCCAAAAAGTTGCCTCAACAGCCAGAGCCCGAGTCGGAGCCACAGCAGCAGCAGCAGCAGCAGCAGGAGTAGCCACAGCTCCCTCCTCCTTCTCACACCCGCTCGAGCAGCAGCTGATTTATGGCCGCCACACGCGCTTGACCCAAAACCCTTCGCATTGCCTGCAATAGCAGCCGGTGTACGATCTGCACTATATACATATATATATATCGTGGACATATCGTGCATATGTATATCTTCATATATCGTCTTTATATCGTGCATAGATCCTGTTTTTATCATGCATATATCCTTCATTTATATATGCATATATATCTGGCATAAATTGTCTATATATCCTGCATGTATCCTCCATGTATCGTCTATATATCGTCTATACATCATACATATGTCCTGAATATATCCTGCATACATCACACATGTATCGTACATATATCCTCTATATATCCTGTATATATTCTGCATACATCATGCATGTATCCTACATACATCGTCCATATATCGTCCATATATCTTGCATATATCATTCCATATATATCTAGCAAATATCGTCTATATATCGTGCAGATGTCCTGAATATATCCTGCATACATCACGCATGTATCCTCTATATATCCTGTATATATCCTGCATACATCACGCATGTATCCTCCATATATCCTCTATATATCCTGTATATATCCTGTATACATCATGCATGTATCCTACATACATCGCCCATATATCGTCCATATATCTTGCATATATCCTTCATATACATATATATGCATATATATCTAGCATATGTCCTGAATATATCTTGCATACATCATGCATGTATCTTCCATATATCGCCCATATATCCTCTTTATATCCGGAATATATGCTGCATACATCATACATCGCCCATATATCTTGCATATACCCTGCATATATCGTTCCATATATATCTAGCATATATTTTTTATATAACATGCATATATCCTTCATATATTGTCTATATGTCCTGCATATATCCTGCATACATCAAGCATGAATCCTGCATATATCCTTCACATATCATGCATATATATCTAGCATATATCGTCTATATATCCTGCTTATATCGTACATCATTGCTAGATCACAGTTTTCTTTTTTTTTTTTTCTCTGTGAAGTGAAAAACAATTATTTTTACCAAAATATATTTTATTTTATTTTAATTTGCTTTATTTTACGTATTTTTATTTTCGTTTTCCCAGAACTATACTTATACTTATTTGAAGAAATACAGACAAAGCGTGAGTCCACTTAGGTAAAAAGTAAACCAATAATTGTATAGCCTAAAGGAGTACGGAAAATTATTACAATAGTATCAGCCTAGCTATATTACATTTATAGGTTAACTTTACAGAATTTCAATTTTTAATTAGAATTTACCACCAAAAAATAAAAAACTTTTCTGCTTTATATAAATATATAAAGTTCCTCTAATAAATGTTCGGAGATATTCGGAATAAATCATTTGATTAATTGAAACGAATTTTGGCTGTCGATTAAATAAAATTGATAATCGCGTAGCTTAAATGAATCATATTCAAATCAACAATCGATTAATAAATTTTTGTTTGCCATCACTAAATATTTCCAAAAATATTTTTTAGTTGTGGATTTTTCGTCAGCAATAAATGCATCAAAATTCAGCATAAATTCGACTTGCGCCAATCGATTTGGATATGCGCAATACCAGGTCACAAGCGCCACGGGGAACCCCCCCATTGTCGCGTGAATGGAGAGAGAGAGGGAGGGCGAGGAGCGAGGAGCGAGGAGCGAAGGAGTTTTGTTTGAATTATGCGGCGCATTAGGAGAGCCGCGAGTGCGACGCACTTGCAAAACTTTAACACAAATTGAATTATGCAGTCGGCGAGCGAGCTCTGGGCTGTGGGCCGTGTGTACCGAGTGGGCGTGGCTGGCAGAAGGACATTGCCATTAAGCGAGAGCGGATCGAGCCCGCAGACAGCGCAGCTGACTTTGGTAAATGTAACTGTAATTTATTGAAATTTGTTGGCGCCACAGCCACGAGCGCAGACAGCAGCAGAGGGAGCAGCCACAAAGCGGAGGCGCCCCCCTCCAAAACTGCCATCCGAGCTCGGCAAAAAGTTTTGGTCACGTTTTTTGTCACGCCGTCGCCGCTGGTCGCCAAAAATAGCACCGGCGGTCAACAGTCAGACGCTCTCATAGTTTCAGTTTTTTTCTACAATCCACTCAGCCACTCAGCCAGCCACGCCCCCACGGCGCCTCCTGCCCGCCCTTGTGCGTGTGTGTGTGTGTGTGGAGCACCTTCATTGCATTTTCTGTCTGCTTTTTTTCTGTTTCTTCTGTTTATGCACAGTCACAAAAGTGAAATGAGTATATTGGTTTTCGACTATATCAGTACGTCCGTCTCTTCCTCCGTCCGTCTGTTCGTATGAATACACACCATTTCGCTGTTATTTAATCTACAGAAGGCTTGGAATTCGGAGCATATATCCTTGTATACCTTGTATACCTTGTATACCTTGTATACCCTCCCCAACCTCCTACCAGGGGCGTGGCAAATTGGCAAAAAACCTTTTGCCAGTAACTCAGAAACCACGAAAGGTAAAGTGCTAAAGAGTTGAAATTTGGATAGCTCAAAATCATTTAGAATGGTGAATGTATTTACGCACATTGGGGGCGTGGCAAAGAGGTCAAAACTGTATCTGCTATAGTCCAAGAGCTAGAAGCTCCAAATTGAATAATTGAATAGACATATGCTTATACTAATTGGGGGCGTGGCAGATTGGAAATTCAATCTGGCAACGTTTGGGCCGTGAATGAGTATTCTGCAGTCAGTAACGCTCGACTGCAACTTTCTGTTGGTGTGTGTGTGTGTGGAGCGTTGGCCGCTTGCGGTATTCAGTCAGCGCTTGTTGTTGCAATATTTCATACACTTACTTAGCAGCATTATGAATATTAAAAGAAAGAGCTTTTTGGCAAGAGCATACTTAGCCTGCTTCACTGTGAATAATCTGTGTGTGTGTGTGCCTTTTAGGATTGCTGCTCATATCTCTCTCATTGTTATTTATACCTACATTTCTATCTATATTTATATATCCGTCAGGTTTATTAATACTTTCTGCGTATATTTACAAGAGAAAAGTAATTAATAAAGGCAAGGCATGTAAAAATAAAAAATGATAAAAAAATATGTACAAAAAAAAAAAAAAAAAAAAAAAATTGAAAAAATTTAAACAATAAAAAAAATAAATAAAATAAAATAAAAAATATGTGAAAAAAATATAAAAAAAAATTTAAAAAATATAAATGAGTAAAAAAATTAGAAAATAAAAATAAAAAAAATAATATTTTCATTTCATATACATAAATTTAAAAAAATAAATTAAAAACAAAATAGAAAATTTAACATTAAAAAAAAAATACGAAACGGAATAAAATAGAAAATAAATCAAATGAAATGTAAAATTGAAGAATAAAATAAAAAAAAATAAATCAAATGAAATACAAAATGTAAAAATAAAACAGAAAAAAATGTAAAATTTAAAAATTCAGGAGAAAATAAATCAAGAAGTAAAAAGTAAAAATAAAATTTAAAAAAATAAAATAAAATGAAAAGTTAATAAACAACTAAAATATTTTATTAAAAAAAATTGAACAAAATTAAAATTAGAGAATTGTAAAATCAACATTAGAAAACCAATACTCAATGAAATAAAAATCACAGTTAACTAATTAAAGGCGTAGCTGTATATGCATAGATAGAGAAGTAAATACAGCAGCATCCGATTACACCGACTCCGCTTATAGCGTTTGCCCGGTTATTGCGACGAAAATTCGATCATTTAAGTGGAATCCAGTCAAGAGATTCCACTTAAATGAAAGGGCCTCCACTGGGTTATAGCGTCTCAGGGGCATAACGATGTCCCTTAAGCGTTGTTATAATCGGATTCAACTGTATGCTTATAGTATATATATACAGTAGAGTCCGGCTATAACCAATCCGCTTATAGCGTCTGTACGGTTAGAGCGACGCAAATTCTAGTCCCCAGACAAATTTTTATGAACAAACTTATACGGTTATAGCATTTTCCGGGTATAACGACGGTCCCTTGAGTGTCGTTATAACCGGATTCTACTGTATATATTGATATATAGTTTAAAGAAAAATCTAGCTGAAAACATTTATGAACCCTGTTATAACGACAACGAAATTTGTCGCCCTCAGACAAACTCATATGCTTATGGCGTCTTCCGGTTATGACAACTATCTCTTGAGGGACGATCCTTTGAGCGTCGTTGTATCCGGAGTCTTCTGCAATTTGTCGTTGCGCAAAAGCGACTTCTAGGCTCAGCTTTGGCTATAGTCCTGACTGTCCAATGTCCACATAATAATGCTCTACCTTGGATAAGACTGAGCTTGCCTTAGAGCAAGTTGGAGCTCTATGTAAGGTAAGGTGTAGGTAAGGGTAAGGGTATATGCAAAGTCGGCTCTTGGCTGAATGGCTGCTGCGTTAAAGCGTTGTTCGCATTACAGATGCCGCCTCCTGCTGGCTGCTGTTCATTTAATTGCTGGGCCAACGCCCCTGCATATCGGAGCCGCCTCCTCCAGTTGGCGCCTCAGAAAAAAAGAAGAGAGAGCGAGAGAGAAAAAAAGGGAAAGTTTGCAGCAACAGCAGCAGCAGAGGCAGGGGCAGGGGCGGAGGCAGCAACATCAGGGGCCGGTGGTTGCATGCGCAAAAGTTTTAAGTGCCCCACTTGGGCAGTGGCTCTGTGTTTTCGGGTAACCCACAGAGCCTGCCGCTGCCGCCGCCGCTGCTGCTGCGCTGCTGCTGTTGTCCGCAATTTCGCTTGTCTTGCATACGCTGCGCTTTTCTATTAAGCAACCCGGGCTCGTCTCATTTGTTGGCTATTTGTCCGGGGCGGCCTACGCTGTCCCGGTCCGACATCGTAAAAATGCCAATGAGCCGACCTGAGCGCCGGGCATTAAAACTTTTCTCATTTATCAGACGCCGTTGGGCCGCCTCCTCTCTGTCCTCTCTCCTCTCTCCTCTCTCCACTCTCCACCTGCCTTGCCTGGCCATGATGGCCGACAGGTAAATTGATTGTCGCCGCCAACGAACTTCGATGGCTGTTGGTCACCTTCGCTGTTGGTCGCGCTCCCAGACCGCCCGCTGTTTAATTGCTGTAGTAGTTGTTGGGCTGGCAGAGCCCGGGGTACCGGCACGCCCGGAGCAGGGCGTCAATTTTAAAATCGACAACAATGCCCAGCAAAACTTTGGCCGTACCTGGATGCGGCAGGAGTCGGAGCAACTGAAGTTGTAGCTGGTTAATGGCCAGACAAACGAGCAGCCGGACAAGTGGCTAATGAGCAGCCAGCGGCTTGAAAAACAGCTCCATTTACGGCAACAGCCAGCTGGGCATATGCCACGCCAATGGTAGCGAGCTGGACTATCGATAATTAGCAAACAAAATGTGCATACATGTATCGATAAGTGGGCATTAATCAATCAAATGTGGCGAGAGCAGAGCGAGATTTATGGGAGATACCATGGAGGAGTTATAGCAGATATAAGCAGTTAGACGACAAGATAAAGATCTGGATTGAGTAGAGCTATGGATGCGGGGAAACTTGACATATGTATGGATACTTGAGCTACCTTGTTGATAGGCAAAGCACATACTCTTGGAAATTATATTCAGAGACTGTAAATAGAATATCGATAATTAATATCAAACTGATTCTGACATATGTTTGATGTCATCGACATTTCGATAATTATATCGAACGGGAAATGGAACGAAGAAATATTTGTAATGTCGTAATGCGGTTTTTATGTGTATAGGATTCGACATTTTACAATTCTCTAGCTAGATTGTGCTAGACAGAGTTCGTTCAGATGGACAGACAGACAGATGGACAGATGAGTTGCTTATACGGCCGGGCGGACAGACGGATAAATGGAGAGACTAACAAATAAGCAGAGAGTGGAGCAGACGTACAAACAGACGGAAGGTTGACGGACGGACGGACGTAAGAATGGACAGACGGACAAAGAAGCAGACAGTGGAGCAGACGGACGAACAGATGGACGAACAGAATGACGGATGGATGAATAAAGAGGCGGACAAATAAGCAGATGGACGGTTAGATGGACAGGACGACGAACTAACATACAATTGGAGAGACATAGATCGACGGGTAGATGGTCAGACGGACGGAAGGATAGCTGAAAGGATAGAAGAACGGATAGACGGCAGGATAAACGAACGAACAGACCGACGGATAGACTAGAGGAGAGACGGACGTATAGACCGACGGACAGACAGACATAGCTACATAGACACAGCTCCTCGCCCCACTCAAGACTATGCAGTAGAATCCGCTTATTACGATGATCCCTTGAGCGTCGCTTTTACCATATACATACATACATATATACGTTTGCCAGCGGGTTAGAATTTTCGTCGCAATAACCGTAGGAACGTTATAAGCGGAGTCGTTATTACCCGATTCCAATATATATATTTTATGCAGTCTGCCACGCCTCATTTTGCCTGTTTCACACATTATCCCAGAGCCCGTAGCCTCACCCTAAATAAAAGAATTGGGTTTTGCTCTCAGATGTGCCGATGCTTTATTTTCGATGCATTTCACATGAACGAATTTACATATTGCATGTAGCAGAAGGGAATGAACAGTTAAATTGCTTACAGGGTTATATGGTAAATGTGAGGCACATAAGTATCGAGTGTGTATGGGTGTGTGTGTGTGTTGTCGTAGGATCTTGTTGATTAAGAGTGAGTGTGCTTAGGCAAGTGGATGAGGTGAAAGGGTGACGGGTATCTAGCCGTCCAGCTCGCCAGCGGCGCAGGCATCGTCATAGGTCTTGGTGCTCTTCTCCTCGGGATTGAGCTTGATCATGTCGTCGATGCGCAATATGGTGATTGCAGCCTCTGTGGCGAACTTCAGGGACTTGATCTTGGAAATGGCCGGCTCCAGTACGCCGGCCTTTTTGTTGTCGCGCACGACACCGTCAGTCAGGTTCAGGCCCACCCACTTGAGATGGCCATAGGTGGAATTGGTTTGGCTCGAGTTGTGGTAGGCGCGCAGCTTGGCGACCAGCTCGGTGGCATCCTGGGCGGCATTCATGGCCAACGTCTTGGGGATGACCAGCATCGACTTGGCGAACTCGGCTATGGCCAGCTGCTCGCGCGACGACAGCGATGTGGCAAAGTTCTCCAGGTAGATGGAGAGAGCGGCCTCTATGCAGCCGCCGCCAGCGACAACCTTCTTGCTCTCGAGCACACGCTTCACCACGCTGAGGGCATCGTGCACGGAGCGCTCCATTTCGTCGCAGTAGGAGTCGGTGGGGCCGCGCAGTAAGATGGAGACGGCCGTGCGTGCCTTGGGGCCCTTGATGAAGATCAGATCGTCATCGCAGACGTGCTCCTCGACCACCTCGGCTGCTTCGCCCATCATGGAGGCATCGAAGCTCTCCTCGCCGTCCAAGTTGGTCAGCGAGGTCAGGAAGGCGGCACCCGTTGCCTTGGCAATGACCATCAGATCGTTCTTCTTGACGCGACGCACCGCCATGGCGCCGGCCTCCACGAAATACTTCATGCAGAGATCATCGACGCCGCCGCTGCAGAGGACGACATTGACGCCGGTGCTGAGAATCATGCCGATGCGCTCCTTGGTGATGTCCAGCTCACGGGCGCGAATGGCCTTCAGCTTGTCGGGATCGTTGATCAGGACCTGGACGTGTACCTTCATCTTGGTCTTCTGCAGCCCAAAGTCCAGGCATGCGATTTTCGCATTGACCACCCTCTTGGGCATCTGCTGGGAGGCAAGGGTGCAGTTCAGGGCATACCCCTTCAGCATCATCGATTCACGGGCCGACTTGCCGTGGGCCTTCAGCACATTTATCGAGCTGATGGCATAGCTCGGCGCTGCCTTGGCATCGCCAAACCGGACGGCCTGCACGGCATCCACGACCATGTTGGCAAAGAAGTCAGCATCGGCGCCAATGATCTTGGAGCCGATCGCGGTACGGGCAATGCTGACCACTGAGTCGCGGGTCAGCGACTCCACGGGCACAGTCAGATGCTCGGATATGTATTTGCAGGCCTCCTTGCAGGCGATGCGATAGCCCGATATGATCGATGTCGGATGAATGTTCTGCTTAACCAGCTCATCGGCATTCTGCAGCAATTCGGCGGCCAGTATAACCACGGACGTGGTGCCGTCGCCCACCTCCGCGTCCTGCAGCTGGGCCAGCTCGACCAGCACCTTGGCCGCCGGATGCTCCACCTCGAGCAGGCGCAGAATAGTGGCGCCATCGTTGGTAATCGTCACATCCCCAATATCGTCCACTAGCATCTTGTCCAGCCCAACCGGCCCCAGCGAACTCTTCACGATATTCGCTATGGCCAGTGCGGCCGTCACGTTCTGAGTGCGCACCGATTTGCCGGACTGGCGTGTGCCGTCGATGGACAAGGGGCTCGATAAAACCGACATAGTTCGTTTGAAGAAAATAATTCGAATGAAGAAAAAAAAAGAAAAAATCACAGAAAAAAAATGAAAATAGTTTTTTATAAAATTGTACTTTTTTTTTGAGAAATTTAACCCGTACTGCTCGCTGCTGCGTCCAGTGAGAAGTGAGAAAAACGAGGACAGAAAATTATGACATGAAATTCCTTTTGAAATTTGCTCATGAATCTCGCCTACTTAAATCGAGCGAGAGTTGCCGGGCCGAGCCTGGCCTGCTCAGGTCTCGCCTGGCATTTGTTTACAATTAACCAAAAGGCGTGCCAATGGGCGTTGCATGGGCGTGGCACTGCCCACAATACGCTTAATGAATTCGCGCATTAACAACGCGGCGTCGCTTTACGGCCGTTGCCGTTGTTCGACGCGCTAATGGCAAAAACAATAAATTTTCAACGTACCGGGTGGGGGGAGGGGAAGGGGAAGGGGGAGAGGGAAACACACACACACACAGATATATATATATGTATACGCCTCGCAGCTGATGCATCCTTACCCAATGCCGTTGATATCCTTTTGATCCCTTTTTTGTAAATGACTTTCAGCATTTAAAATGCGGCAAAATGAATTGGCGGCAATTCCCCGAACAGCGTGCGCCTGCGGCCAGGATCGACAGCGGCTGGATCGGGCAGCGGGCGGTGGACAGCGGGCGGCGGGCGGCGGGTCAGAACGCTTTAGTTTAATTAACAACAACTACAGCAACTACAACCAGAAAGAAAGAAACGGAAGATGCCTAGCGAAAATAATAAATAATAATAACAGTTAATGCGATGCGCCAAGTGTTGATGGGCGTGGCACGGGTCGAGAGGGTGTGCAGCCCATGCCACGCCTTGCTGCACATGTGTCAATTAATTACATAAAGAAGAACACAGGGCACCACCAACACAGTCGAGATACCCTGGAATGAAATTGCGAATGCCACGCCCTAACGGAGGCAAGACCTTAGCCTGGCTGAGAACTTGGCCAAGAGGCAGCTGAAGCCAGCTATGCATAAGGCTATTGCAGCTACAGCTGACTTTACTACATTTATATACACATAAATACTATTAATATGGGATAATTAAATATACTAAAAATATTACTAACAATATACCAAATACTTAACTTAGATTTCTAGACTCTGAAGTTGAAAACTACCCCATCTAGAGCTGAGTTTACTCTATTTATATACGTATATTATTATTATTAAACTGTATCTTAAATATACTAAAAATATACACATATTACCAAAAAATATACCAGATACTTAACTGAGAATTCTAGACTCTACTGAAGCTAGCTGAGCTATGCATGAAGCTATCTCAATTAGAACTGAGTTTGCTCGGTGCATATATGTACATAAATGTATATATTAGGAATATATACCTCAAATATACTCAAAATATACATATAATAATCATAATATACGAAATGCTTAGCTGCGAATTATACACTCAACTGAAGCTGAAAGTAATACCAAGTGGAGCTTACTTTGCTGTGATTATATACATATATAGTATAAATATACTAAAAATATACATATAGTAATAATAATATACTAGAGTCTTATAATTCTAGATCTGAATTCTAGATTAGGTTCTACTTGGCCAACTGAAGTTGGCAGATTCAGATAAGAATTTAATCCAACTAGAGCTGATTTTACTCTATCTATATATATACAGTAGAATCCGGTTATAACAACTCCGCTTATACGTCTGTATATATATATATAGCGAATATGATTAACGTGATAGAGTATAAACCGAGTACAGTAGATCCGACTCAAAGGACCACCAGAGTACCCTATAACCATATAACCATAAGCTCATATAAGTTTATCGTTATAACCGGATTCTACTGCATAAATATATATGTAAGTATATATACCAAATACTCAACTAAGAATTCCAGATCGAGCTCTACTTGGCCAAGACTCACTTGAAGTTGGCTGTGTTATGACTGTACGTAGTTCAACTATAGCTGACTTTACTCTATATGCACTATAAACATATGCCTAACCGAAGATTCCAATTCAAGCTTACAGGGTATTGCCCAAGTCAACCCATTTTCCTCTTTTGAAGCAAAAAAAAACAACAAGGAAAAAGGAGAAAAAATCGCCACATGAAGCATGCAAAGTGATGCTGGGGCTTATAAACTACACTGAGTACCGGACAAACACTCACACACACACGAGCACACTCACTCGCGCTCTCACACATACACTTTGATAATATCACGTTAATCATGTTGACGCGCCTCAGACGCAGCTGGCCCCGGACTTCAATGTAAACAACAACAAGGACTACAAAAGGCGAAAGTTCGCGAAGGCCGCCTTGAGATATTCCCACAATTAATTTAATGCTCGACGCTTTTTTGGGGCGCCGCCAAGCTGCATGAGTATGCGTTTGTGTGTGTGTCGAGCTTTATATTGAGAAAAAATAAATGTTTTTGATATAATGTTAAAAGCGAAACTTAAATTCATTGCTTAAAGTTGGAAATGCAATTCAGGAATTTAACTGCAAAGCAAAGGAATTATCTTATAGACAGGTTCGGGCATATAGAGTGAGAAAAACGACAAAAATGTGACAGCAGATTCCCACTGAAATTTGTGCTAAAAACGAATATTTGAGTTGTTATATGAATAATTTTTTCTATTTCGTAAGACTCTTATTTTAAAACACCTTTTGCTGTATAACTCTGAAGAGATATATGCGATACAGACTGGGCTATTGATAGGGTAAGGGCGTAATCACTGTATTTTGAAGTTGTTCAAGTTGAATATAAATATGATAGAGAGAGTAAATATATCAAAATATCAATATATCGATATTTTTTATATACAAAATATATTTATATCGGAATATATTTTTTGCGTAAATATCTAATATTTCTTGAGATATTTTTAATATATTTGAGTGATAAGTGAAGGAAGCGAAAAAATAAAACGAATTATTCTGACTTTAAAAATGTACCTTAAAGTTATAAAAACAAGTTCCAAACACATCAAATATGGCGTCGCTTTATGATAGTTTTTTTTATCATATAAACATAAATTCTTATTTTTATACCCTGAACCCATTGAAAATGGGAAATCAGGGTATAATGGTTTTGTTGAAATGTATGTAACAGGCAGAAGGAGGCGTGGCAGACCCCACAAAGTATATATATTCTTGATCAGGGTGACGAGCTGAGTTGATTTGGCCCTGTCCGTCTGTCTGTCTGTCCGTCTGTCCGTCTGTCCGTCTGTCCGTCCGTCCGTCTGTCCGTCTGTCCGTATGTTTGAACGCGTCGATTTCCGAAGATATAAGAGCTAGAGACTTCAAATTTTTTGTCAAATGTTCGTAATTACAGCGCGGATATCGAGTTTATCATTAAAAATCGATAACTCATCCCGATCTTTTTTTATCGATGAAAAACCTTATCGAAAACCAGTTATAAAATTATATCTTCTACACCTTTATTGCTAGTGTCTCCAAATTTTTAATGTATGCTTACATGCAATTTACACAATTTCGGTTTTTGTTAAAATTTACCCCCCACCCTTAAATTCACCCCCTCACCCTCACTTTTGTAAAAAGCGTATTTCAAATACTAGAGACTTGTGCTTTGGCAATTACATGCATATACATGTTATAATCATAATCTGAAAGTTTCATGAAGATCGTACGTCCATAAAAAAAGTTATTAATCAATAAGTTCTCATAGTAAGCGCACACTGCAGCCCATGCGTGTTTATGCGTGGGTGCTTGTGTGTGTATGTGTGTGTATGTGTTTGTGTATGTGTGTGTGTATGTGAGTGTGTGTATGCGTTTGTGTCTGTATGCGTGTGTGTATGTATGCCTGTGTGTGCGTACATGTTTGTGAAAGACGCGAAAAATTATTGAAATAGCTAACACTCCAAGGGTTCAGGGGATCTCGTAGTCGAGCAGTCTCGACTAGAGCTTTCTTACTTGTTATTATTCTTGTTTTTGGGACGGATTAAAAATTTATTGTGGGAAAAAAGTAAAAAATAAAAGCGATAAATATATGTATATACATACTTCGATATTTTGCAAGTTGCATATCAAATATCATATTGATATTTTTTCAAAACTTAAAATACCATCGGTACGATATTTTAAAAATATTCGACAGCCCTAGAGTATATATACCTATGTATATTATTGAGCTGATGATCTAATTCGATATCACCCTGAGCGTCTGTTCATCTCAGTGTGTGTCCGTCTTATCTTTCAGCTCATAAGAGTTACAGAGCAGATATTTAAAAGATATCTACCTATCCTAAAGATATAGGACTGCCAGATAGGTCCGTTGAATATGAACAACCCTGTATATCATATGTAGAATATACGTATCAAACAGACATTCCTCTTCTATTTTATCCCTTCCCCCAAATGTTTACGATTGCAATTCCCGGTACGACTCTTTAAATTCCATGTCTTAATTATCCCATTCACGTTCTTCCACTGAGTCAGGCAGCAAACATTTCACTACTTATGCAGTGCATCAGATTTCTAAACTCACACACACACACCCACACACACACATACTCGCAGTCTCCTGCTGTCAACTATCGATAGTCGAACTGGTTGTCCATTCGCTTCACTTGTTTCGCTTGCAAAACTTTTGTAGCTTGTTTTCCCAACAACCCCTACCCACCCCTCTATGCCCATTGTGCAGCCCGTCGACACACGCCTTTACCTATTCACATGTCCCGCATTGTTCAGGTGCTTGGCCAGCACCTGGAGCTGGACTGCTGTTGCCTGTCTATCAAATGCCATTCGTTCGTTGTCTGCTGCAGCCAGAAAACTAAAAAAAAAAAAAAAAAAAAAAAATAAAACTATTGCAGCCCTCGCATCTGGACCATGCTTGTGGCCCTTGTTGTTAGACTCTCTTTCTATTTTTTTTTTTTTTTTTTTTTTTTTTGTTAGCTCGACTATTTGCTTTGGTCGCCTTTGCCTTTGCCTTTGCCACGCCCCCTGTCCGAGGTTATTTTTTGGGTTTTGTTGTCGGACGTCTGGCCGCCTTATTTATGTACATGTCGCATTGCATTGCATAGCTGAAGGGGCAGCCAAATGATTCGACTCCAAATGCATACATATATACATACATATATGTATATATACATATATATATGTATGCATTTGCTGCTGTGTGACTCTGCACTATCGTAAGAAAATTGCAGCATCAAAAGAACTTTTGCAGAATTGTTTGCCTTTCAGCAAATTGTTCACAGATTAAAATATGAGATTTATTTGGTGCTCAGAGTCAGTTACGGGCTCCATTATTTGCATGCAAAGAGTATCAAAGAGATATAGACTTCATATACATATGTATGTATATACATATATCAACATTAAATTTATATTTATATACATATATCTACATTTATTTATGTGTGCTTGCCTTAAACAAGAGCTAATCAGAATATGGAAAATTTATTTCGTAATATTTCTATTTGCAATTTGATGTCTTCAATGCAATTTCACAGTTGACTTCAGCTCAAACATATTCATATTTATAGTGAATGCCAATTAAATAGGTCAAGGGGTCAACTTGAATGTCAACATTTACTTCACATAACTGTATATTAGTCTTATTTGTGGCCAACTCGCCTGGGATCCCCATTAGCCAGGCTCGTTTGTAATTGAACTTGTACGACTTCAGCTCAGATATTTCAGCTCATTTTAGCACAACTTCAGATTAGCGAGCGTGCTTTAGTCGGGAGTACTCGACTAGGGAATACACTGTTTGCTGTAATTCCATCGTTATGATAGATGCATCTCATCCACATATGAAACAAACAAAATACAGTCGAGTCTCGATAATTTGTACTCCACTAAATCCAATATCACGATAAATCGAAAAAAATTTATCGTCTTGAAAAAAATCGTTATCGATAATTCTCGATAGTATGAATTTTTGTGTCAATCGAAAAAAAACTGATCCTGTTGCAATTTTGAATCATCGGAACTCGACTGTATATACACATACACACACCCACAGAATAAGCATCCTATCTATCCTAACTATGTATATAATGCAGCTGTATATATGCAGCTACTATGGAAAGTTAACGGCTGCATAACTTTTCATCTAGTTGAACTTACATCCATCTTTTTTCCACAGGACAAGTTTTTAGTATTTGCATATTTAGTATTTATTTCTTTACTCAGTATTTTTCTAGTAATTTTACGAGTCCGTTAGAAAGCGGAAGAGGTATCCAGAAACTGAAATATACCAAAAGGCAGTATTTTTCGCATAGTAAATAAATTGAAAATCTTTAGACTTTAAAGTATTTAAGAGTATTTAAGTATTTAGCTCAGTATCTTCTCAAATACCTGAAAGCTACGTCAGCGACCTACCCAAACTGATTGAAGTCCAGCCACATTTCCCCTTTCCTGCTAGGCTTCAAGATTCTCGCTTTAAACAATTTACGAACCACGCACGCCCTAGGAGGAGAAGTTTCCACAGAATTCCCATTGCTGTTCGAGTTTACAATTAAAATTCGATTCTTTCTGATATTGTTTTTTTTTTTTTTTTTTCAGTCTCTTAAGCCACGTCACGCTGACAAAATTTGACCGGAAAAAATGCGGGGCACTAATTGATTTTATAGCTGCATTCATTTGAATCCTTCAGCTACGTGTTAACTCTCATATGGCTTCATATTTCAAATGTGAATATCTGATATATATACAATATATATATGTCCATATATGTGTTTATATATATTTAATTTTTTTTTTTTTTTGACTACATCTTTTTTGTATAACTGCGCCTGTCCCAGTCCTTTTCCCTGCTGCCCGCTGTGAGTCGCCTGGCTCGCTTTTATTAGCCTTTGTGCATGCCACAGATTGTTCCCTCGCTCTCTCTCCCTCTCCCTCTCCCCCTATCTCTCTCTCTCTCTCTCTCTCTCTCTCTCTCTCTCTGTTTGTCCCTGGTGCTGTCGCTGTGCATTGCTGCACCTTTATGTTGTTGTCATTTGTCCTGTTTGTTGTTGCTTTTATTGTCATTGTGCTGGCTCACTGTTGTGTCTGCCCGCTTTTCTGTATCAAACAGCTTCACTAGTTTTTTCTTTATCTCTCTTTCACACGTGTGTCTCTCTCTCCCTCTTTCCCTCTCTCTCTCTCTCTCTCTCTGTGTGTGTATCTCAAATATAAATATGCTCCACGGCTTTACGCCATTTTTATACACTCACCGCTTACCACAGTGCCTCAATGCCGTCTTTGCCTCATTCAATGCCAGCCTGGGCAGCGACTTTCCGTTTAGATACCCTGTAAATGGCAAACAGCTGTCAAACTGCTTCGATACTATGTAATAATAGTGACTCGATAGTAGCAAATGTGCAGCAATTGCATCGATATTTCTATTAAATCGATTAATATCGTTTTTTGTATAACGAACAAAAGCTAAGTAGCTTTCTAAGATTTTTCTATCAATATCGACCAATATCAGAATGGATTGCTAGATCTAGAGTCATATATGTAAAACATGAAGAGTTTCAGTTTTCACAAATCGATAGTTATCGATACATATAATTATAAATCACTATCGATAGCTAAACTGCTAAACTTGCTGAATTCAATTTCTATTAGCTTATATAATTTACATTTCTATGATATCTATAATGCATATATCGATAAGTATTACTCTTGATTGTTCATATCACTAATATATCTTGAGACATTTTAAGCTTTTTCATATGTTATGAGAAAGGCCGACAGCTGTAAGCTCTGCTTACAGGATATTTGCTAGCCATGCCTTTTCACCTTTAACACTTTTACTTGTGTTCTTATTTTTTCTGGTTTCTTTTGGTTTTTCTTCTCTTTTTTTTGGCTTTGTCGCGTCGTATGTTTTCTATGTGTTTGTGTTATGCAGTTGACGTGTGCTTATTTTCTATTCCGCTCCATATGTCACGCTAGCTCTCAGTTCTTATTGCCGCCCGCACACACACACACACACTCTCACAGAGAAACTTATCTACAGACATATGCACAGAGCAGTGCGCTGCCTTGTAGCTCGCCGCTTGCTTTCGTTTTATTTTCATTCTGTTGGTTGCTTCGAATACCCTGTAGATCTAAAAGCTCAATAGGTGATGGAGTTTGCGCGGCTTTAGTCTGAGAAATTTTGGCAATGTTAATAGTTATGTATAGATATATATATATATATATATATATATATATATATATTATGTTGCTGTCATGGATATTGTATCTTTTCTTATAATATCTCTTCTTATAACTAACTCTATATTGATAATATTAGCTGTAGGTAGGTAAAGGTGGGCAGAGAAAATACAGTCAACATAGGCCTTACAGGGTATTTGCACTCTGTCTGCGCCTCAGTTCAGCTCTTTTTTTTCGGCCTGTGAATTTGCTGCATTGTTAGTGCATGTGTGTGTGTGTGTGTGTGTTTGTTCGTGTTTGTGCAGTTTTGTTGTATAAATTGCGTTGGGAATAAGAATTGAGTTCTAAAGAGATTTAATGGCGTGCACCGTCTCGCATCCTGCTGGACTGTCTCTGCTCAGATCTCTGCCCCATTGTTGGCCATAAGCAAAATAAAGCGAAGAAGAAGAATTTCAAACAGCAGCAACATAAGTGTGTGTGTTGGTGTGTGTGTGTGTGTGTGTGTGTTGGTGTGTGTGTGTGTGTGTGTGTATATATATTCAACTGCACTGCCAAAAATGGACTTTAAAGCATTTTGGCTTTGCCAATTTTGCATTTCCGTTCGGGCCAACAACTGAAGGGGCGGCTGCGCCCCTCGAGCACCGTTTTGTGTTATTAATGCAAACGGCATTTCATATAAGAATCTATCTCACTCACTCGCGCTCCCTCCCTCTCTCTCTCTCTCTCTATCTCTGTCTCTCTCTCTCTCTCTCTCTCTCTCTCTGTCTCTCGGAAGTGACAACTAGGCATAGCTTAATTTGGCCATTCCGTATGGACAATGGCTAGCAAATGTTTTGCGAGCTCAGGGATTTCCACAAAAATGATTGAAATCGTATAAATAAACAAACGTTAAGAGCCAGCCAGCAAGAGCAACAAATGCCAAATGCTGCTGGCATAACTGAATTAAAAACCAAATACGAAGCAAAACAAATGAAATATCAATAATAAAAAGAATTATGCTGATCAGGCGAAAAGTGAGTTAACGTTTGGCCATTTATTGATTGCATCGATTCACCATGCACCATGCACCATGCACCATGGCTCGCAATGTTTGCACTTGCGGCCAATTGTCAAACAACATTTGTGATAATAATCAAAATGAATTTCATTAATACCGATATAAATATTAATGAACGTGAACAAGTAAATGTTAATTACGCGACGGCTAATCGATAAAGCCTTTAGGCAAGTCCAGCTGTTTACTTGTGCTCGGTTGGCCTATCTGCCAGATCTATTAAGTCTTTAAGCCAGCTGCCCGAGAGATGGCATCAAGTGATAAACTCCATCAATTGCCGTGGCTTCAACTATAAATTGTGCATTAGTTGCTCAGCCAGTCGATATATTAGTTAATTAAACAATCTATCATACAGTCAGTTAGTCAGTCAGTCAGTCAGTCAGTCAGTTACTCAATTGGTTCGCTATATAAATAGTAAGCCAGTAAGTCCATCCCATATCTATCAGTCAATAGTCAATCATCAAAAAATCATCTGTAAGACAGTCAATTGGTTAGTTAATTAGCCAATCAACCAAGCAATTTGTAGGTCTATCCATCAATCAGATAATCGATCTTTTAATTATTCAATCAATCAACCAATCATACAATCAATGTATTACGTAGACCCTCAAATAATCAGTCAGTCAGTCAATTACTTTGTCAATGTTTTTGTCAATGATTGACTCATTTGCTGGCATATCAGATGACTGATTGATGTAATCGGTTAGTAGGTTGAATGTCTTGCTGACGGCATGGTTGCCTACTAACCAATTAAATATCCATCAATCAATCAGCTGATATGCCAGCAAATGAGTCGATCAATCATTCATTTTATTGCCAATCAATAAATCATTTCTGTTTACCTGTCATTCAGTTTGTTAACGAATCAATACATCAACTAATCAGCTGCTCAGTCAATCATGCACTCAGTCAGCCCAAAAATCTAAATGGCATCCACTCCAATCAGCTAATTGATTCGCCAACGTCATCAGACTGTCAATCAGTTAGCTCTCTCAATTAAATTCATTTCTCAATTAACCAGTAAAACTACGATGTCCATCAATCAGTCTCTCAATTAGTCAAGATAAGCAGTCAAACAACTAAAATTTGAATCACTCAATCAGCCGGTTGATATGTATGCCAGCAAAAGAATCAATCAGTCAATCACTTTATTGCCCATCAATCAATCATTTCTGTTAACCTGTCATTATGTTTGTTAACGAATCAATGCATCGACTTATAAGTTGCTCAGTCAAGCATGCACTTAGTCTATCAATCAAAGTGGCATCCAACCCAATCATTCAGCTAATCTAGCAACGTCCTTAGTTATTTCGACTGTCCATCAGTCAGCACAGCAATCTATCAGCCAATCCGTTTGTCAATCAACCAGTAAGTAATCTAGATAAGCTGTCAATCAACAACAATGTCCATCAATCAGCTGATATGTCAGTTATCCAGATAAACAGTCAAGCAACTGTAATTTCAATCACTCAATCATCTCAATCAGTCAGTTGATATGTCAGCATATGAGTCAATCAGTCAGTCTATTGACAGTTGAACAATAAGCAACTTTACTAACATTAGCAATAGCTAGTTGAAATGAAATAAAATAATTTTCATTAAAGTCCTCAAAAAATAAAAAATACTCTAATGCTATCGATACTTAAAGAGAGTACCATCGATACTCTACTAGAATTGTCATTAGGAGTACTCAATTTAATTCGAAATGCTAAGTCGGGTAAATATTTGAGTTGAAATTGATGCAAAGGCCTTTCAGAGTAGCTATGATAGAGCTCTCAGCTCTCATCCAGAGCTATCTTTTGGCACCCACTTCATTTGCTTGCCTCAGCGGACAGCAATCGTTGATGTGGAACACGCTTGACTTTACGTATACCCAGGCTCCCCCCGACTAGACTTCGCACTAAATCAACTTTAATTCAAGAACCGACTGCAGTTAAAGTGCATTAATACAATGTGAGGCGAATGTGCGATTGCAATTGATGCAGCTGCAGCGCGGCTGCTCCACTGCAACAATTACCCATATATAGGAGTGTACATATATGTGTGTGTGTGTGTGTGTGTGTATCTATGTATTGGTCTGCGCTTATCATCGGAATGTATCTCATGGCAGCTGCTGGTTAGCAGCTGCAATCCGTTCAACGAACTCCTCACGAGGTCGCATCTCAGGCAGCCGCCGCACGCCACACGTTCAAAGTAGGAGCATTGGCCGGGCGCCTCTATGGGGCGTGGCGGGGGAGCTGGCATAAAATGGGGGTGGCTTAGAGAGATAGGGTGCTGCAATAGCTGTGAATGCTGTTGGGTAATATGAAAATTGCACTGGCTGTTAACCCTATTTGCAGTTGCTTTTGTGCCATAAACCCAGTCAGTGTGGAGGCCCAGCTCAGCCCCCCTTCCGCCCCCTAAGCCCATAGCTGTTGTTATTCTTGCTGCAGTTTGTTGCTGTTGCTGTTGCTGTTGCTGTAGCAGTTGTTGTTGTTGTTGTTACTGTTGTTTATGTTGATTTCGTATCATCAGAGATTTTTAGCTTGCTGAGGCAGAGAGGCAGGCTGGTGGGCGAGAGGGGTGGCGCGCTGGCGGTAGGGCAGGCCTAGGCCATGAGGGTACTCTGGCAAACGCGTAGCATACTTTTCAGCGCTGCTGCGTTGCTGATTATGTGGCGCCCAGAGGCGGAGCCCAAAAGCATATGCAAGCCAAGCACTAAACAAAAATATAGCCCCAGACCCAGACAGACCCTGGCAGATCCAGCACAGCTAGACCTGGCCAGATAGCTGCTCTTGGCCAGGGGTACGTTGACAGCGATTGCTGCATCCATATGCGTGCGCTTACGGCTAGGACAGTTGGGCGCCAGAGGTTGGTGGCGAAGTGGTGCGAAGGGAGGGGAGAAAGGGGCCTCAAGAACGCATTCGCCTCCGTTAGCAGTTTTTCAACGTGCTTGGGTTTTATATTTGGCCAGCGGCGTGTAAATCATTTTGTATGCATTAAATCGTCTTCCACGCAACAGCGAGACCCTCAGCACTCGAGTCTAGGCCAGGACAGGACAGGACAGGACAGGCCAGCGCCTAAGCCCAAGCCCAAGTGCTACACTCTCCAGCCATTTGCCAACTGGTTGTTGCCGCTTCGCTTTTGGCTTTGTTGCTGCCTGTTGTTGTTTATGAATTCGATGCCCTCACTAAGAGTATTAACAGCGTGTCCAACGGCCTGCCAGGCGGTATTACATAACAGAAGAAAGCTAGGAAAATCATATCTCTTTAATGGAAACTCCGTTTTGAATAAAGTCAATTTTGTAATATAAAGAAATTATTGAGTTAGCATATCAGATCAATATATTTACATTTGCAAATAATATTTGTTAATTTAATTTAGTTATTTATTTTATTTCACAAACTTAAGCAAATTATTTTTTCTTTAGTATCATCTATTATTTTATTCCCTTAAAAAAAAACCCAAAATTGCAAAACGCTAAATAAATTATAAAAACGAATATTTATTTTTCCTTAGGGTAGTATACTTGATATTAATAAGGATAAGAGAGCATGATCCTTAATGATTCATATATTATTATCTATGAGCTCTACAGAGCTCATATGCCAAATGATGTCAACAAATCTACTTGAACCAAATAAAATGATTATTATCGTCAACGAAAATTGCGTTTGAAGAAAAAGGCATGGGTCAGTCGTATATGGACAACTCTGTATCATAATGTATTATTTTCTTTTTGCTTTTAGCCATTTTAATTCATCATTTGAAAATTTCCTCTAAGCTTCTAGAGCTTTCCACTTTTCTATAAAAAAATAAAAATAATTTCTTTAGATATTAAATACAAAAAATTAATAAATAAATAAATAAAAATAAAGCTTTTTACAATTATTAAACTGATCTGAAATTAAATTTAAAGTTCCCAAACCTATTCAGGTGAACCAAAAGAATAAGAAATTTGACATGTTAATGAAAGCTTATAGGCGAACAACTTTTCTTCGTCAAAGCTAATTAATTTTTTTTATATAATAAAATTTGTATCATATAAATCGAAGTTGGCGCTCAGAAGATGCAATATATTAACCCTCAACCTATAGGCTCTATATTAGTGTCTTATGCGCTTCCTTTCATTTAAAGCTTTAGACTATAAATTTAGACTTCAAATTACCCCAGTCCAACTAGTTCACCTAGTCTAGCCCCAATGTTAAGGGTATTCGGATGACAGTTTGTTAGTCAGAGGCTGGAGTTGTTTTTCTGTTTTAAATATGATTCCAGTGTTACCTTTGAGACGCTTTTGGGCGCTGAACACATGACTGGCCACGCCCACACAATTCCCAGGTACGCTTTACATTTAGTTGCACACACGCGCACACCCACACCTACACACCTACACACACACACACACACCTACACAGAGAATGGAAGCTCTACGAATACCTGTCTTATTTTGAATCTCTCCTCTCGACTCGTGTGCTAAAGTAATCAAATTGCTTTACCCAACTGAAATTAGACACGCATGTGTGGAGCTACAGCAACAACAACAACAACAACATAATAGCAGAGCAACAACAAAAAGTGAGTGCATAATGCAAAATGTCGCCTGGTAATTTCATTAACTGAAAGAACAAAACGTTACCCGAAGTAACATTAAGCATTTACCTGCCCACACACACACACACACACACACACACACACACACCCGCCCATCCCCCCTCTCTCCCGCTCGCCCTTAGCTTTGCTTTGTAAAGGCGTAAAAGCAAAGCAAAATCAGAGCAGCGAACATCACGTAAAGGCAAAGCTGACTGCAAAAGCAAAGTTTCGCAAAAGGTGGCAAATTCTACAGCTGGGCAAAGGGAATGAAGGGGGTGGGCGTGGCAGTGGCAGGAGTTGGGGCTGGAGCTGGGGCTGGCATGTTGCACTGTGAAGTGTTTGTGGCAGTCCCGAGCCAGTTGACTGAACGCTAGTTTTTGGTTACTTTTGCTTTCATGGCAAATAACATTAAAGCATTCAACGAGTTGGCTCAAATTCAATTCGGCTAATAAGAAGAATCTGCCAGGTCAAATTGGACGAGAGACCTTGGAGAGCCACAGTACTGGCTGTATCAAGTGCGAGTGGTTGAAACGAGACGAGTGATTGGAATTGCTTGAAATTATCTTCACCTATACAGTGTGCATCGGTCAGTCAAGAAGTCAATCAATCAACTAATTGATTGAGTTAAGTAATTAGTCAGTCAGCTGGTGAACCGAATAATGAATAACTCAATGTCAATCAGCCTTTAAGTCAATCTATCAGTCAGTCTGTTAGTCAATCTGGCAGCTAATCAATCAATCAGTCAACAATCTAGCAGTCAATCAATAAGTCAATCATTCAGTGTATCAACAAGTCAGTCAATTAGTTTTTCTGTCAATCAATATCTTAATTGGTCATTAGATCAATCAGAAAATCCGACAGTCGGTCAATCAATCAATCAATCGACTAGTCTGCTAATACGCCATTCAATTAGGTATTTAAACACTTAGTAAGTCGACCAACTAACCAGTCTAATGTCCATCAATCAGTCAGATCGTATGTCAGAAAATCAGGCAATCAGCCAATCGTTCAGTTGACAGTTAGTCCATCAATTCATCTGTCAGTGCTAATCTGAGAGTCTGTTAAGAAATCTAACAGCTCAGTCGAGTTCAATTTCAATCAGCTAGCACTTCAATCAATCAATTAGTCCAACAGTCAATCAGCCAATCAGTTGCTTCAATTGTCTATCAATCATTGAGCTGTTTAAAGTGACAGCTAGACAATCAATTAGTCAGCGTGATATCTGACTAATATAGTCAATAGTCAATCAGTTAGTCATTTATCCCACCAGTCAATCAGTTAGCCAATCAACCTGTCAGTCAATCAGCTAACCAGCGTAACCAGTCAGTCATTTATCCCATCAGTCAATCTCTTAGCCAATTATGCTGTCAATCAATCACTGAGTCAGCGTCATCAGTCAGTCAATCAGTCATTTACGACAATAGCCAATCAATCAGTGACTTTTCCCATCAGTCAATCAGTTAGCCAATCAACCTGTCAGTCAATCACTGAGTCATTCAATGAGCTAGTCAGCGTTATATCTGACTATCACTCAGTCAATCAATCATTTCCCCCATCAGTCAGTCAGTTAGTCGTTTGATCTATCAGTCAATCAATTCTTAATTCGTTCAATCAGTTGACTTTCGAACATAATCCAAACATTCTCATTGGCTTTCCTGCCTTCTCAAGCCAAATTGATGGATCCAATTTGGCGATCATTAAGATATATTACTCTCAGTGTCCTCCTCCCTCTCCCTCTATCTCACTCTCAAGTCTGCAGCTGGCTCTATCAATATTTTGGCAAAGCATTGGCCGTTTGTCTGTCAAGCTGCTCTCTTTATTATCGCAGTCAACACGCAGATACCTTTTGGGCCCAAAGCCCTATGCGGTTTTCAGCTAACGCTCCTTTGGCTATTTCCGAAGGGCACTTTAATAGAGACAAATGCCAAACTGTACCCAGCGACGACATTCGACCTGCCTGACCTGCCTCCCCCCTCCCTACACCAGCGCCCCCGGGCGACTTTATTAATGTTTGCCCAAAAAATAAAAGTTAAAAAAAAAAGGGAAAAACCAACTCAAACATTGGCGGCTGATGGTTTTTTTTCTGTTTATGTGTGTCAACTGCTGGCTAATTTGTCTCCAAGGAAATCAGCTGTGGGCTGCTGGAATAGCAGGGAAAAAAAAAAAAAAAAAAACATTTTATTATGTTTGTTTTGAATATGTTTTCATGTACCGCAACTTGGGGTGCGGGCGGCTGAGGTAAGCTCTGGCACTGACAATTAAAATGGCCACCCAGTGGCCAATGCGACAAATTTAACTTCAAAAATATCCAAAGGTCGCCAAGTGCGGGGCTAGGGATGTGCGGCTGGGCCTATCTGTTTATGTCGTGAATTCAAATAAGTTTAGAGCAAAGTCCCACAAGTGCCCACAGCGCTGGCCACATCGACCTCTAACTAGGCTAACTTTCAATTAACCAACTCGGGAAAGTGATAAAACTTGAAATGTACAACATATAGAAACGGATATATATATATTTGTGTGTGTCTGTGTCTGTGTGTGTGAATGTGTGTTGGTTATCTTTATGCGAAGCACCAAAGCCGTACTACTGCCTTTCTCTGCGATTCTCTCGAATACAGTGACTTATTCCATTTCTCTCTCTCCATCTCTATCTCACTCTCACTCGCTCTTTTTCTCTCTTCTCTTTCTCTATCTCTTTCTCTCTGTCTCTCAGTCTCTCTCTCTCTATCTAGATCACTCTCATTTCTCCCTCTCTTTATTTTGATGATATGGCATACAAGAATGTAATATTTAAAATATATTCTACAGTTTTATGAGATCGAAGCGTTCCTATGCACGGATAGACGCTGAGACAAACGGACAGACAGTAGCTCACTGACAGATGGTTTAACAGACACTCAGATCGACAGAGCCTCAGATAAACAGGCGGGCAGCCAGAGACAAACGGACAACCCACGGACGGACGGCGGTAACGAACGAACGAACGGATAAACCGACGGAACAGCCGGATAGAAGGAGATATGACTATAAAGTTCTGATACTGTTTTATACCTCCTGGTCTAGAATTGATGTATGCATGGGGTTCTGGCATTCCTCCTTCAACCTATAAAATACATTCTTTTAGGCCCTAATATATTCGAGTTCGTATAATTCGCAATAACAAGGGAATACGTTTTTTTTTTATTTACACAAAAATTTAAATTGTCGAGAACAAATTTTTTTCAAGGAACTAAAATTTTTGATTGATTTGATTTACGGCGACGTTCGATTTGGTGGCGTACAATTTATCAACACTCGTCTGTAAATAATTTCCGATGGGTTCAGGATATGACAGTATATGATCTAAAATAATCTAGTTAAATTCAAAGGCAAAGAAGTGCTTTATGAAACATGATTAGATTCCTCTAACTATTACCAAAGATAAATAACTATTTAGAAGTCTATAGAAATATAGGTGAATTTAGATATATATACATAGATATACAGCTAGCATTGCATTCAGCTCTTGACTATAATTTGTCATCAACAAGCTTGAAGTTGCTTTGAGCACAGTCTCGGCACAGTCTCATGGCCCGTTCAAAAAATGTGAATATGTAAATTCACGTTTGTTAGTCTTCTGAAATTTAGGGCATTATATGACACATACGCCTAGTTGGCTCTCGATGGCTGCCAGCACCTGCTTCGCATATGCGACTAGCTTAAGTAAACACAGTGTGCATGTGTGTGTGTGTTTGTTGCTCTATATGTGGCGTGTTGAGTGTCTAATAAAATCATAAAATAGCAGGTGTTTAGCGCTCCACCAAGCGCCCAAAAAACACAAACACACACCGAGAGGGAGATAGATACCAAAAGAGAGAGAGAGAGAGGCGAGAGAGAGTAAGATAGACATAGTGTGCCATTATGTCCGCCCAGCGTCAAATTTTGATATTATTAATAACCCTTTTTCTAAATGAAATTTTGTGGCAAACATTTCGCTTGTCATTTTGCCAGGAAACGAATGACACAAGTACATCACATGCCTTCGTCCTGGCCAACTTATTGTTGTTAGTTTGTTAGTTGCCAAGGACCGGCCCGGCACAACGACATCTACACCTATGCCAAAGTAGCCTCCGCCACACCCCGCGCGCCCGACCAGCTCAGGCCAGCTCTCCTTTCTCGCCACGGACGACGCTTCCCTCTTTGACAGCGCCGTTTTGGTGCTTTGATTCGCTGCCCCAAAATATGGGCGCTTATGAAAAATTATATATGTGTGAGTGACTATATATATGTGTGCATGTGTCTGTGTGTGTGTGTGTGTGTGTGTGGGCGGATGTATGTGTCTGTGGCATGTCATACATTTTTCGTTCGTTTGTTAATTGAAAAATGTTGGCTACATGAAGAGCCTCCGCTGCCAACGTTCGCCGTTCGCTGCACAGTGGAACTGAAGCTAGATATTTGAGAAACAATTCTTTAAAAAGAAACTAATTAAAATAATAAATTTATGTAACAAATATTTATAAAAAATATATGGTCTATATATGTAATTATATGTAAAAATAAATCGCTTTACAATCTCATTTGATACCACTGTGCAGCAGTGCACTATTCGCTGGGCATATACCATCAAAATCTTGTCAAAGTCACACACACATACTGTTAAGCATACACACACACATACTGTTAGGCATACACACACGTACACACACACACACACACACACATTGCGGCAGCAGCAGTGGCTCAACGACTGCCATTTGTTTGGCAGTCATGTCTTGTAAATTATAATTTATAGCTTGTCGCCGTTTCCCTGGCGTTGCCCACAGTTGAAGTTTCGCCGGCTAAAGTCTGGCAGCTTTAACTGTGTAGCACTGTACAGGTTAATTCGTCGAGCATGGTTAAGCTATCAGTGAGCTAAAACTAAGTCAACTGAAGGACGATAAGCTAAATAGTTCCAAAGACTTCTATGCGATTCTCAAGTAATGAAGACGAGCTGGAGAGTGAAAAGCGAAACATTGTAAATAGAAATTAATATGCATTTCTAGGCAATTTTGATCGAGGGCTAGAGCTTGTTCATTAGTTAACTTATTTCGCCTGTCCATGCGATTCTCAAACTAGTATGAACTGCTAACAGACAGTGAAAACTGGGCATATAGTATACAAGATGGCTTAAGATCTTTTCAAATATGCTAAAAATCGCTAAGAATGCTAAGAATCGCCTCTCTATTTGATTCTCAGATGATGATGCCTGAGCAAGAGTTGAATAATTTAGGAAAGAATAAGAATAACTTTGTATATTATAATTATGTATTTCTAAGAAAAATTGAAACGAAAAGACACTAAATTGAGGTGTGAAAGAGACAAGAGAAGAGAAGAAAGAGAGTGAATAAGAGAAAGAAAAGCTGATAAGTAAATTTCTACGCGATTCTCAAGTGTTGAAGAGGAGCTACAGGGAGTGAGGGAGAGTGAAAGAGACAAAGGAGAGGAAGAGTGAGGAGTAAAACATGAAAACAAATGTGAAAAACACTTCCAGGCCAAGAATAAGACGATCACTCTTCTATGCGATTCTCAAATGCGTTTTCAGTTTCAGCTCAGAAGCAACTAATAAGGCAAGCGAAACACCTTTAAGCTATAAAAATTGTTTGCCTTAAATGCATGTTCATAAATTAAATTTGCTTTGAATTTGTTGGCCAAAAATTATAGAAATTTCGTAGCCAAATTAGCATGCAGTGTCTTAAGCTTTTGCATTTTTTCTTGTTGTTCCTGTTAATGTACTTTTATGAGCCGGAAATTGAAAAAATAGACGGAGAGAAACAAAGACAGAAGAGAGAGGGAGTGAGGGGTGAGAGAGGGGGAATAGAGTGAGAGCAGGCAGGCAGCTTATACACAAACACACACATACACATACACACACATACACATAGATAAGACGTGCATTGCAGCAGGCAGCTTAATTAATTAGAAATATGCAGCAGAGCAAATTGGCTTGGATAATCCAGGCGGGACAGGCAGCTGAGTGGCAGGCGGAGGCAGCAGCCAGGCCAAAGCTGCCCCAAGCCGCAGCTAGAGCCAAGCGCAGCAAAAATATACGGCATGTCGGCTTCTTTTTTCTCTCATCTTCTTCTGCTTCTCTTTCAAATTGCAGCTGCATGTCACTTATATCTCTTGCAGCAGCTTAGCGGGCGGGCGGGCGGTGTAGGCGTGGCCGTTTGAGCAGATTGAGCGACTGAGTTGAGTGTGTGTGTGTGTGTGTGTGTGTGTGTGTGGCCTAGCAATTAATTAGCAACGGAAATTGCGCTAATAAACTAACAAATTTACGAGCTACATTCACGCCAAGCCACGTTAAACCAAGCCGAGCCGAGCCGCGCTCGGCCAGCTGCCCAGCTAGCCACGCCCAACGTTCAACGCCCACCGTGCTGCCGACAAGCGGAAACAGTGAAGTGGCCATCATTAAGAGGCAAAGCAAATGGCTGCAAGAGACAAACAGCAACAACAACAACTGGTAAAAAAAAGTTGCAAAAATATGTGTATATAGAAATAAAAAGCAGCAGGCAGTGTTTGAAAATGTCCACAGCCAGAAATAAACAGCGAGAGCGAGAGAGAGAGAGAGAGAGAGAGAGAGACAGACAGACAGATGCAACGCGCGACAAAGCGTTGTTGCGGCTGCTGCTCAAAAGCGGAAATCAAATAATTTAAATCGCATTTCCGCTTGGCCGCAAACACACTGACAGCACATGTGTGTGTGTGTGTGTGTGTGTGTGTGCATGCGTCTGTCTCTGTTAACAGCGTGAGCAAAAAGCCAAAACGCTGCGCGCATTTCCTTTGAACAAAACTGGCTGCCAGTCAGCAGCAAAATATCCGCCAGCCAAAAAAGGTGCAGTGCGGCATGAGTATATCCGTCTCTCTCGCACTCTGTGTGCAGCACATTTGTGAGCTGTCAGTCTGGTTATGGCCATGTGTGTGTGTGTGTGTGTGTGTGTGTGTGTTGGGCCAAAGCTAACTAACTGCGCTGACAGCTGCAGGTCCTTCAGCTCGAGCGTGCCCAAATCGCAGCGTTGACTTTAAACGGACAGCAGCGAAAAAACAAAGGTGAGCACACAGAGAGAGAGAGAGAGAGAGAGAGAGAGAGAGAGAGACCTACGTATCAAATCACATCACACACACACACACATAGTTATCTCTCTGCCCCACACAAGTAACACACAAAAATTCTTTGAGCACTCATCACGCGCGAAGCTCAGCTTAGACAAATACGAAACCAATTTGATTTGATCGCACTTGTTAGCCACGACATGTGGAATTCGCTCTATTATTGCACATATGTAGTTCTGTTAACCACAAACTAAAAACGTTCGCTGCAGCCAAGCCACACACATGTCAACAGAGCAATCCAAGTCGAGACAGCAGACGGAAGCAGAAAGCATGTTTAAGCAACTGCAAGGATTTTTGACTATGCTTAGAATATTTCTATACATATTTATATACTACATTACCAGGCTTAGAACATAATTATATATATATGTATATATAATTATATACAAAAGAGAGCTGATTTAGCTCGCTCAAGAGCTTTAGCTGCACGATTTTCTAGATTTACATAGCTCTGAGGCTGTTATTGGCAGTTTCCATTAATATAATTGCTCCTCACCCACTACGCCATGTTATGCTATTAACAGCATTATGTTAATAGCATAACTCCAACATTAGTTCTCCTACTGGCGCTCGCTATTGGCTGTTACTTGCTTTCTAAACACTTTCTGTTATACACACACACTTATGCATACGTACGTAAACTTTTAGCACATTGTGCACGCAATTAACAAATAAAAGGTGAATTAATAACAGCCTAAATACGCATTTCACTTGCGTGATTGAGTGTATAAATTCGAGAATAGTCGATCGGCATACACAGAGAGAAGCAGTAAGGGTTGCCATGACAATGACAATAAAAATGGAGTCTGAAATGAGTGGAGTCAATAGTGGAACATTGGGGGGTTACATCAGTAGAAGAATAATGGTGGGTTAGATCAAGAGTGGAATAGTGAGATTTCATCATCTCGATCAGGATCAGCCTCCTACCCAAAAATCATATATGTACATATCTACATACCCATTTCCCTGCTCGCTTACAACATTTGCGAAGCGCAAAAAAACGAAAAACTGGTTAATAGAAACAGCTAACACAATTCAGCAAAGGAATTGCATTATGCATGGCAAAGGCGAAGATTCGTCTACCTAGCGCGAAAATATCAAATCGAAAAGCCATTGGCAGCAGACGACTATTATCGCAACAGTGTGGCACATTCAATAACCACAAACACAACCGTCGCCGTTGCCGTTGCCCTGCTTGGGCTTAAGCCATGGCTAACAGACTTTGCCTCTTCCACTCCCACTCCCACTCTCCCTCTCTCTCTCGCTCTCATCGGCCAAGCCATGAAATGCAGCTACATTTTTCATGCAATCATTGCGCGGGTCGCTGACTAAACCAGGACGTTCGCTCGCTAACCAAGACACGGCCCCTAACCCCAGTGCCACGCCCACAAATGTATGTTTGTGTATGTATATATTGCCCCCAAACGCTGATGCTGCTCATCTGCATGCACAAATGCAATTTCACTTGTATACATGCTTACATAGTTGCACATATGTATATATATATATGTGTATGTGTGTGTGTGTGTGTGTGTGTATGAGTTGATGCTGCTGTTATTTCGCAACGGAATTTCATTTATTCGTTTTTGGGTTTTTCGTTAGCCCCTGTGGGCTGTGTTTTCGCTTCGTTTGATTTTCGCTGCCGCTGCCGCTGCCGCTGCCACTGCCTCAGTCGCTGCCTCAGCCACTCACTACCTGTGCTGCCGCTGCTGCTGCCTCTGGCCATATGCGAGCATGAGCAGCAGCAGCAGCAGCTTCCCACATGCTTCGCGTATTACCAAGTAAACATTCGAATCGTTTTTACAACTGTTGCCAATCTGTTGACGTCTCTGCCGCTGTATTGCCAATGCCATTTCCGCCGACCCCCGCCGCCCCTTAAAAGCCCACAGGTTTTGGATGGCGCTCTCGCTGCTGCTGCTGCTGCTGCTGCCTCTGTCTCTGCCCCTGCTGCTCCTGCTGCTGCTGTCAACTGGAATTGCCTTCGGCCACTTCAATCACAGTGGCATAGCAATTTTTTATGCTTCGTCGCCGTGCATTTGATTTGTTTTCATTTTTTTCTTTTTATATAGTATATTCATTTTCATTTTTGGTTTCGCTGATATTTCGCTTCGTTTTTCCTTTCATTACAATTCCGCCTTTGTTTTGCTTTCCTCTGTTTTGTTTTGTTTTTTGCTTTTTTGGCTCCGAGCTATAAATACAATAATACTAATTTCAATTACATTTTTTCTTCTTACTCCCCTTTGCCACGCCCACGCGCACTTGTCATAAACGCAATGTCGACCATATTCATGTGTAAATTAATTTTATTAACTGAACGTACTATCAAATATTACAGTTTTATAAATATACAAATTTTTTATATGAGCTCTGAAAAAAACAAAAACATTTATTCAATTGGAAATAGGTCTAAAAAAGAAAAGAGAAATGTTAAATGAAGAAAAAAAAGAAAAAAATGTATATAGATCAAATATTTATGTGTAATATTTATATATAATATAATATTAAAGTATTTTCCGCTTTTCCGCTCATTTTCCGTGCTTTGTTCAAACACTAAAACAATTCATCTACCAATTTATTCGAGGACTTGAATATAAATAGAATTTGAAAACTCACATATGACACAGTTTGAATCAAGCTAGAAGACGGGTATTGCCGACTGCTGAATACTCATTCATTGAGCTGAAACTCTGATCGATAGGTATTTTGTATATAACACAAGTCTCTATTTGATTTTTATGGAAAATATTATCAAATACTAGAAAGAAACCAGAAATCAGCTAAGCTTGGATTCAGCTCAGACACTTAAAACAAACTAGACGACGGGCTTTATCGACTGTAGAATACTCATTCACTGCCCAAAGGCTGCCAGATACCTTCTCCGATTTGCTACTACTTCTATTGATATACAGTAGAGTCCGGTTATAGCAACACTCAAGGGACCGTCGGTATACCCGGAAGATTTTTAGCCGTAGATTGCTCGCATAAGTTTATCTGGGGACCAGAATCTTCGTCGCAATTACCGTACGGCCGCCATATCTTACTGAATTTGAGCTCTTGGCATATATTATAGATTTCCACTCAATAAGGACAACACAAAACCAATATACCCATTTCACTTCACTGAATGAGTATATGTGCACAATCAATCTATGCAGGGCATCAATCTAGCTTAGGCTAGACATTTATATATATATGTATACAGCTATAAATATATAAATTATGTACAATCCATAATAATATACTCACTAACGACCTTAATTAAATAATAGCACGTTAAGGCCATGTCAGGGCGCGGGTCCGCCCCTTTTCGTCTAATTTCGTTTGGCGGCATAAACACGCAGTAAATGCCGAAAATTCGTTAAATGGCATTCCGGCCAAATTGGGGGAAAAGAAAGCTTTTCTCCGGCATTTGGCTTAACGAAATTGTAGAACACTCAGCCAATTGCTGTGAGAATGGCCGACGGCTAAAGAACTTTGTGCCATATGTTTAGCTGTCGGAGGATCCGTGCCACATATTGGGGCGAACGAGCGCCCTGCAGTGCTGCAGGCGACCGCAAGACAAATGCTGTCAGATACTCGGTATTAGCTTGGTCTAAACCATGCCACGCTCTTGTTGTTGTTGTTGCTGGTTTGTCTTTTGGTTTCATTACTTGAGCAACTTTGTGATTGCGTTGAGCATGCAGTGTCCTGTCGAGTACGAGGCCAAGTTGATGGTTTGGCTCCTTTAAGACACAGCACAGTATCTGCATGCCGCAAATTTCTTGTTCGTTGTTGTTGATGCGGTAAACAGTTAGCCCCATTTACTTTGCCCCAAAGTCTACACCGCACCCCCCCTGCCCTTCCCCCTGCCCACCTACCCATCTGCTGTCTGAGCTGCAGCTCAAGTGTGAATCATATTTTGTTGACTAACACGAAAAGGGATTGCTGTTGTCGGACCAAAGCAAAGTGTTGCAGCAGCAAACAGTTTAGCAATGATCTGAAGAATATATTAATACGAAGAGGGAGACAGTAGGGTGTGAGTTAAGGTAGGCATTTCATCGGAGAGCATAAAATTTGAACCATTGCTATCGTTGGCTATGCGATATATGAGAAGGTTATATTGTTTATCTGATGTAGGAAGGGAAAAACTGAAGATCAGTTAGATTATAAAGTTTATGATTAGCCAAGAAAAAGAATTCTTAAATATAGATAGTTAGCTGGGCCATCTATAAAAAGATCATGAAGCCTCATTTATTGAAAATATTCTGAAATGAAAGAGAGAAGCTTGAGATAAGTTAAGTAAATAAAGCAATGACCGGAATGCACGATATTATCTCAAATGAAGGTCGTTATCAGGGCTATTTGTAATAAAATAATGAGGTATCATTTATTGAAAATATTCTGAAATGAAAGAGAGAAGCTTGAGATAAGTTAAGCCTAGATATGAATATTCTATCTCCTTGACTGAAATGCAAATCATTATACGTATATACCTAGGAAATATCTTTATCTTATCGTATATACCTAGGAATTATTTTCAGCTATATAGTACTATGAGACGCAAGAAAGAAGCAAGAGATAAGCTAACACTTAAGTAACTTGCAAGTGGCTCAAAGGATGGTATATATGTATATAATTAAAAAGTAAAAAATTACTAAGAAATGAAATGCAAGCGAGAAGCTAAAGATAAGTTAGGCCAAGTAATTATTGCTTAGACTTGACCCGGCTTAAGCTATGAGCGTTAGGTATTCTATAAATAGGGATAGTGTTTGATGATATAATGATCAAATACTTTCAAATTCCAGTAAGAAACTTGAGATAAGTTAAACTAAGATACAGCTCAAGCTACTTTAATTCGACTCTTGGCTCAGCTATAGCTGCACATCATATGCAGGCTATCTGTATATGCATCTATTGTGCATAGGGTATCTTGTGTTTGGGCCGCTTGCCGAGGCGACGTGACCCACAAAGTAGACAAAGCCGGAGCAGCCGAAATTGTATTGCATAATATGCAATGGACAGCAGTCAACACCGCAAGCCGTAGACGTGTGGGCAGTGGGTGCTGCGGGCAGGCAGGCAGCCTGTCGTATAGACCGGATGTAGGCGAAGGGGGAGGACAGGGCGATGGGCTGATGCTGATGCTGTTGCTGTTGCTGTTGCTGACTGCTGCACTTCCGCTCTACGCTTTACACTTCAATTATCTTCAATTTTCAGCAAATGTCTCAAGAACAATAGCTGTGCTGATTGGAATTCTTTAACTTGCTGCATGTGCCACAAAGTGCGACCCTCAAAGCAAGACCACCCCCCCCCCCCTCCCCACCCCTCCTGTCATCCCTCCGGCACACTTGTGGCCTTTGTCTTACGAGTTGCTTGTCTAGCTAACTTTTGCTGTTGTTGTTGTTGTTGCTGTTGTTGTTTCTGTTGTTTAAAGCATTGTTTCTCGAACCTGGTCGACTGCAAGACAGTTACAAATGCGACAACATTGTTGCTCTGGCTGCCACGTCAAGGGTTGCTCCCCCCGCCAACAACAAAAAAAAAAAAAGCAAAGGGAGAAGGAGAGAAGAGAAAACTAAGCTCGATTGCTGCAACAGCTGTCGTCTGCTGCAGGTTGCCGCCGTGTGGCACAGCAGCCGTGTGGCAGCAGTCGCACAGGGGATGCTGTGGCGGCATCTCTAAATCGAAACAGGGCATTCCCGCCTCCTGCCTCCCGCCTCCCGCTGATGGCATCCACTCTATTTGGTTTCTGCTCATTTTGTTGCAATTGTGTGCGAATTTGTTGCAATTTGATTTTCCATTACCAAATAATTTGCACAAATATTTGCCCAGCACGACAAATGGGGCAAAGGCTTCGCACTTCAGCCAGCCAAAATACGCTTACAATTTATTGCCATTTATTTATTTGGCAAAAGCATTGACAAAGCTAGAGAAGTTATTATTAGATCAAGCAATGAAATTTTTGGCAATATGTGTATGAAAAAATATATTTATAAAACAATATCAACTAAATTTATATCAAAAAATTCAATGTGAAATGAAATTGAAATCAAATAATTCAAAATGAATTTGTAAAAAATTATATCTTATCAAAATAAAATAAAAAAATATATTTATAAAAAAAATTAATTACCTAAAATTTGTAATAGTTTTAATAGAAGCAAATCAAAGTAAAATCATATGGAATTAAATAGACTCCAATAGCCCTAAAATAAGAAAAAAAAAATTACGAAAAAAATTAAATCTAAATAGATTTTTAAGCAAAATATGTTTGAAGTATAATATTCCAAAATAAACAATAAATAACATTTAATTGTATTTTGTCTTTAGGAAAAGGAATTCAATTAAAACATCCATATAGATTAGTAAAATTAATAAAATTAAAACACAAAAGAAGAGAATTTATACATTAAAATAAAATACAAATAAAAATAATATAAAATATAGAAAAAAAAATAAAAATAAAAAAAAATTATGAAAAACAAATAAATTTGCGAATGCAACTTAAGTTAAACAATTCAAAAATAAATAAAAAATATTGATTACAAATTTGTAGTAGTGTCAAAATTTTGTTTTAAGAAAATAGATAATAATTTTACAAAAAAAAAAAAAAAAAAAAAAAAAAAAAAAAAAAAAAAAAAAAAAACCATTATATGTATAAAAATGAAAAAAACATTTATAATTTAAGCATTAAGTTTAAATTAATATATTATTATTTTAAAAAATATATATATATATATATATAAATTAAAAAAATATAAAATAAAATTAATATGTTATTATTTAAAAAAATATATATTTTATAGAAATAGCTTTAGATTTTTATTTATTTTTAAGTTTATTAATCCATACCACGTACTCCAGTAACCCCTTTGTGAGCTTATTATTTATTAATTAAGCCTATTTAGTCGCGCCGGAAAACTAACTTTAGCTGTGCTTTAGTGATTCTTACCCCATCTGCTCTAGTCCAAGGAAAACTAGTTTCGACTTAGGGAAAACGATTGAAGCCTACTTTTAGGCGCTGGTCTTTTGCAATTGCATAGTTTGCTAAGAAAAGACAAGGTTATATGAACGGAACTGAAAAAAATGGTATCATAAATGTTGAAAAACTCGAAGGGAAATGAAATTGAAATGCCGCGGGAAAAGTCTGTCATTTAGCCTTTTATCATGGCGAGGCTCGACTTGCGAGCTGTGACAATTGAAATCCTGTTTGTCAACGTCATTAAAATGCCAAGACAAATGTGATTTAGCCGCTGCTGCTGCTGCGGGCAGCCGAACAGCTGGACGGGCGGACAGGAGGACGGAAGAACGGACGGACACTAGGACGGAAAGGCTAACAAACAAACCAAGCAATGAAATCAAACAGCAGCAGCCAAAATGTTGGAGCGCGTGTATGCATGTATGCAAGCATGTATGTGTGTGTGTGTGTGTGCATGTATGCATGTAGTAAAAGAGCGAATCGTGGAAGTTGACAAAAGCGAAACGAATCAAAAGCTAGGTAGACGAGTCTAGAATAGGCAACAGTATTGTCATTGCATATTGATTGCGAACGGGCTGCAGTCCTGTTAACCTCAGCCCCTCAGCTCCAGCAATTCCCTGGCATTCCCCTAGTATTCCCTATTCGCTCATCCCCATTCCATTCACTCCTCGCTGCTCGAGCCCAACGGCAGCTGGCGAGCAAATCAAATTGATTTCGAAATCCTTTGCAGCACATTTGAAAAGGACTACAGGACGAGCACAACGTGACGTCCAACTAGATCGAGTCTGTTGCTTTGATTTTGACCATTGCAATTTTCAAAGCGGCTTAAAGGTGTTCATTCCGTGTCATTGCCCAAACAGTTTTCCCCAAGCAACATTCACACACACGCACACACCCACACAGGCACACACACACGCTACTTCTTTTCATTTGCAGACTTTGTATGCTCTCAAAAATGGATTCAGAAATGTGAACACAAAATTTTCATTTAAGCAACTTTCACTCAGCTTGAATAGATACAATATCTGCAGCTGCTGCTGCTGCTTAATTTCGTGAAAAGAAACAGAGATGTGTGCTGGCTGATAGTGACAGACTGACCAGATACCCTGTAATCGGAAAAGCAAGCTATTGCTGCCCACATATATCTCTGTATATGAATCCACAGAGACTGGAAGGTATCCGACCTAAAAATACCCAATAGCAAGTGAGAAATGACAGACTCATGGATACCCTGTAGATAGACAAGCAAGCAAACTATATGTATCAGACTAATAGATACCTTCTAGCTAAACAACAACGACTATCCGACTAATAAACAGCCAATATCAAGTCAGCAATGACAGACTCATGGATACCCTGTGGCTAGATAATCAAGGTGTAGCATAACTGTATATATTATAGCTGTACGAAAAGAGAGTCGGACTAAAAGATACCCTGTAGCAAGCTGCGGCTACAGAAATGTATGGTGTAACAGAGAGTTATAGGTATCCGACCAATAAATACCCAGCAGCAGAATACCCTGCCAACTAGCCAACTATAATTTGCATGACTGTGGCAACAGCGAGTCATAAGTACCAGACTAGTAGATATCCTGCAGCAAGCTGTTGCTACAGGCTTATATAAGAGCAAAAAATGACAGACTAATAGGTACTCTGCCACTAGAAAAGTTATCTATAGCCAGGGTATATAATAATCAGGCAACATACATATAAGTAATATCAAAAGATACCCTGTAGCTACCATTGTGTTGAAACTACTTATTACAGGGTATCTAAAAGGCTGGCATTAGTAGCTAATAGCATTTATATTTTTCCAAATTTGTACATTTATGCAGACAAATTGATATGGATCCTATTTATTGCTGCATCTCACTAATATGAGCAGCTAACCAATATACCCCACTTTAATCATGTTTATCTAATGGGTATTAAATACAACTTGTTTAGGTCAAAGTAAAACAGCATTAAATCGGCCTAATTACACGTACTATAAGCTCACTTAAATCATTTAGTATTTCGATTGAACAGAAAGAGAGGAAGAGACTGTGTGAGAGAGAGAAAAACGATCAATTTTAAACAGAATCTCCCTACATATATCAATATTTAAGATGTAAATAATGTAGCCAAAGTGAATTGATATCGAATTTTTGATTATTTTCACACATATCGAGCTCTGAAATAAAGTGAAAATCATTTTCGTTTTGGAGTGCCGGAACTCGTAGATTAAAGTGCAAAACTAAGACCAGAATTTTTGTCTGAATTCCACTCGACTCCAGCTTTATTTTGTTGTGGTTTGTGAATACATAAAAATGACAACAACAAAAACAACAACAAAATTTGAAATGGCAACAACTGCGCGACTGTTGCATGCAACCGTTTTGCGGTCGGTCAACCGCATGCCTCATAGTGAGGTTGTTGAATTTATGGTCCCCAAACAGCTGAAGAGCAATCAAAAAATAAGCAAGCCAGCTTCCATGCATCCAGTATCCATGCATCCAGCATCCAGCATCGAGTATCCAGCATCCAGCGCTTACTTTGGAAACAATTAAAAAATTGTCTTGCAATGGAATGAGTTTTGTCCCGGCTAGTCTCATCTAGAGCTTTTATTTATTGTCCAGCCATTAGTTGTGCATTGAAAATCTAATCAAGCTCACACACACACATACCCACACGCACACACACACACGTGGCTTACGGCAAACAGAATAAGGTCTTCGCCTGCACCTCAATCATTGAATTGAATATAATAGAATATTTATATGAAATATATTGAACATGAATTTATTTAGAAACGAATTTCGCCATGGACACAAGATAAGTGGCTTAAGTGTGGACAATATGCTTGATGTCCACAAATATGTTTTGTGTATACCCTAAGCGTATTGCATATGGGAGTTGAGAGAGTCTTATGGGCTGCTTAAGCTGTTTACAGAAGGCGTAGACTTCGCTGGGAGGGACAAGGAGGTGGGGAAAGCGCTTAGATTGAGCTGCAGAAGGAGGCCCGAAGGGGTGAGAGAGGGGGAACAAGGTCTTATATTGAACTGCAATCAATAGTTGATCAGGTTTTCTAAAGAGAACTCTCGACTAACAGATACCCTCTACATGGGGTGCTAGAGAAGAGCTCTACTACTATCTAGTTTGATATCTATGTATATCTCATTATTAATACTATTATTATGATGTCTTAAGATTCTAGCTCTATATACTTTTTACAACAACAAATTTGACAGATGAACTCATAAAATAATATTCAAACTATCTGAACTCGGAACAAATACTATAAACGGTCGCAATATTATACGTTTACCTGTAGCATATTCCAATTGACCACGCCTACAATGACCGTAGATACAAACAACAAGTTCCTGGTTTCAACAGATCAGCTCTCAGATCTGTAGAGATTTGCCATCGGCAATATGTGAGTACTTCATAAGACCAGTATTCCAAAAGGTCTCTTATTTACAGTATCTAAAAAACTTTGGAGCTGAAGATCTTCATGTTCCAGCTACAAAAATGTGGAAGATAATGTAGTTCTTTTTCCTCTCATTTTCTACACTCCAAAGACGGTGTTACGAAGTACGTCATTTCATTTCAAGAGGCCTGCAATATTAAATTAGCTGAAAAACTGTTCAAGCTATAGATTAGGATAAGCACCTCTCAAATCTAACCTCAACGGAATGGCCTCAAGCAGTCAGACGGATGATGAGCAGAAACGGCTTCCTAATCTCATAGTTGGAATTAAAACTGTTTGCCAACGATTCAACTCGCTTTTTATAATACATAAGTCTTATGAAGTAGAATCAAGTGAATATTTTAATTGCCAGCAATAGAAAATGAAGCCAACATTACATATATATAGCTAAAGGTATTAAAAATATATATATGTATATGTATACCTAGATAAATCTATTTGCATGCCATCAAAGTTGTTATTTGTGCAGAAAGTGCGGGACTTTGTTGCATATTGTTGACGTCTCAAATGTTTTAAGCAGCTTACGCAGCACTGCAGCATTTTGTTGAATGCAAAGCTGTAAAAGAAAAAAAAAAAGAAGAAGAAAAATGTAAAATGAAAAAGATGTAAGCGATGAGTCGGGAGTGCCCGACTGCGAGATGCTCAGTTCTCAGACTTCAAACCCTACATTCAAGTCGAAGTCTTGGCTTTCCGATGAGCGGCCTTGAGCCAGATCAACTCAGCTCGTCGATCTGATAGTTAGCTCAAATCGGGCATACCCCACTGGTTGATACCTTGGGATACCCAGCCCTACACAGAGCTGATATGCAGGTACGCTTAATAGCCAGACGGAAATAGTCTATATGAACTCAACTTGTTGATCCGATAAATAGCTTAGCTATGAGTGCTTGGATGGGGAGTACCCCACTGCAAGATACTGCTGATAGTCAGCCACGAGGATGATATTCATCCAGGCGGAACAATGATCAGGTGCACATCGTCTATATCCACTCCGCTTCTCGATCTGATCTCCTAGGTGCCACGCCTTCATTTTACTTAAACTAATAAGCTCTCCAATAGGTTATGGGTAGACAGATGAAAAGCATATTCGACTAATTCACGTCGGGGGTGACCGACTGAAGGATACCCCGGAGCTGCCAATTGTTCAAGTCCTTAAGAACTCTATGCCGTCATACGGACATTGGCTAGATCGACGACGAGTTGAGCTCTAGCTATATGCCACGCCTTCTTCCACAAAACTAATATGCCCGAACGGCTCATTTCAAATGCGTTCAAGGCAAAAAGAGCAACAATATTGTGAAAGCAATTTTTTTTCTTTTGCAGTCAGCTAATTAGCGCAATTACGAGCATATTAGCCAAGACTTTTCAATAGATGGAGACTTTCTATGTGTATGTGTGTGTGTGTGTGTGTGTGTGTGTGTGTGTGTGTGTGTGTAGGGCTAGCGTATTGAGGCATATTTATTTGTGTGTCTAACAAGCAAATGGTTGAGTGGCTAATTCGCTGCTGCTGCAGATGGTGGTGCGGGTGGTGCGGGTGGTGCTGGTAGTGCTGTTGCTGTGTGTGTGTGGAGTGGCTCCTGGTCTGTCGAAATTGAGTGTAAATGTCGCGGCAACTTATGCCACACACGTAGACGCACTTGCTTAATATCACGGCAAGATATGCTGGCAACCGGAGCCGCAAAAACCAAGAACGACAAAGACACGGTGCGGCAACACGGTCGCGCGCTCACAAGCTACAGCTTGCCACAAGTCAGCAGCAGCAGCAGCAGCAGCAGCAGGCCGAGTAGGCGAGGTGTGAGGAGGATGTTGCAGCTGCTGGAGGCAATCTGTGTGTGTGTGTGTGTGTGTGTGTGTGTGTGTGTGTGTGTGTGTGTGTGTGTGTGTGTGTGTGTGTGTGTGTGTCACTCTTGTAGTGGCTGGCACAGCAGCAGGAGCAGGAGCAGCAGCAGGAGCAGAGGCAGAAGCAGCACCAGCCTGCCCCGCCACATGTGGCAGTGTCGTGAAGGTGTCGTGTTGAACATGTTAGGTGTCTTGTCGCTTATCATGTTAAGTGGGTGCACCCACGTCTACGTGCCTCGCATCCTCCGCTGCATGCCGCCGCCTGTCTATGGTAATTTTCATAGAAAATATGTAAAATTTACAAACGGACAACGAGACAGACAGACAAAGCAAAGCAAAGCACAGCAACTGTTGAAATTAGCAAGTGACAAACGTTAGACGCAACATTTGCCACTCGTCTTACGCGCTTCTTGGCTACTGCCACTTGGCCTACTCCTGGCAGGCTAATTTCCTTTTTAAAGTGTTGCGACTCTTGTTGCCTGCCGCTGCCAGGACAAGCTCATTTGCACCTCATTAAATGCTGCCACTCGACCTGATGACGACGCAAAATCAACAGCCCCCTCCCCTCAACAGCCCCCTCCCCCAGGTGCTATGCCACATGGCATATTCTTAGAAAAATGCAAACACAATCTCCCAGAACTCGCGACGGTGAATAAGTGAGAAAGAAAAAGAAACACTCAAATGAGAAGGAGCAGAAGAGCCAGCAGAGGCAGCAGAGCCAGCAGAGGCAGCAGAAAGCCCTCCACTCAAGGAAAAAGACACGACTTGAAAGAGTATCCTGCGCGGCTGCCAAACGAATCAAATATGCGTTTACCCGGAAATTTTACAATCCAATTTCCAACGCGTCTTAGCGCGCACTTAAGTCGAAGTGTCGGCTTCTCATTTAAAGATCCGACTTGCCCAGAACCAGGGGAACCAGCGGACGCCGTTTAGCAAGGCCCTCAATGGAGATTAGCATAAAGACAAAGAGAAATTATACACTCATCTGTAAATAGGGGCGGGGGTACGGCGATATCGAAAAGTCTAAACATTTTCCGTTATATAAATGAACTAGTAGTGCATTGCTGTGCAAATGAACCAGTAATTTAATGAGTCTCTCTGAAAACTGAACTAGTAGATGCATGTAGTATAAATGAGCTAGTGAACTAGACTGAGCTAGCATCTATTTTCTACTGTTATTTAAGTGAACTAGCCCGATAAAACTTTCTGTAGCAAAAAAGCGTATGCTTGTAGTTCAAATGAGCCAGTGAGAGATTTCTTTTAGATAACCTACATATACATAAACTCTTATACAAACGAACTAGTAAATAGCTGAGCCTTTCTATAATCTGAGGTAGTAAAGGCATGAAGAGCAAACGAAAGAGTGAACTGTGTTTATTTTACAAATGAACTAGTTCATATATGTAATTATTCTGCAGTTGAACCACTAGATGAGCTGTCATTCAAATAAACAGATGCACAAATGAACTAGAATGTCTAAGGTGATGAACAAATAAATAAAGGGACTTATGAACGGGTGTAAAGAACTCGTGACTATATTAACTGTTATACAACGGAACTGGTGAATTCATTGGGTAGAATGGAATAAGAATGCATGAACATTTATGCAAATGAAGAAGTCCGCTAAATTCTTGTGCAAATGAACTACTGGAGGTATGAACCGCCCATGAACTAAGAAGTTTTATAAAAATGAACTAAAGAAAACTGTTGTACAATTGTGCTAATGTATACAATAACAAATGAACTAGTGAATATAATATTTGTTTAAATAAACAAGTTCCATATAAAAAAGAAATGAACTGCTAGATATGTGAACTGCCGCTCATATGAACACTATGTGGGTACATGAATTTTTGAACTGGAGCCAGTTCGGGATATACAAAGGCTCCAGAGAGTTGACAATTCATCCAATCAGAGCTTGTTTACAAATTGTCGATTCAATCGTAAGATATAGACAAAGAAAAGAGATTTTCTTCGTCTGATTTTCGCTTTCATTGCAATTTGCATAAAAATAAGAGAAAGTGGAAGAAAAACAACGGAAATTCCAGATGAATTTATATTGGCAGCTATTTGCTGATTAACTGATGTTGGTGCCGTTGCTGTTGCTGTTGCTGTTGCTGTTGTCGGTGTGACTGTTGCTGTTGCTGTTGCTGCTGTGCTCAGCACATTGTTGCAACTGTGACATTGTTGCTGCTGCATCTGCAGCTGCTGCTTATCCGCCGCGGCAATTGGCATCATTCGCCATCAGAATGATTGACTGGCTGCCTCCAGGCACCGATGTGGCAAGGAATCAGCCTGGAACGGCCTGTCCGCCGCTCCGCCACGCCCGGCCACTTGGCCACGCCTAACAATTGACAGTTGCAATTAATGCGGCGTACGCTTTTTGCTGCACTTGCCAAAGATGCATTGTAGGCAGCCAGTCAACCCAGTGTCAACCCAGCGTCGACCCAGCGTCGACCCAACGTCGACCCATCGACCCGTCAATCGTCGAGCGAACAAGCGACTCGATGGCCTCGCCAAGCGCTGCTAATTGGCATGCATCAATGCATCGATGACGTTTATTAGCAGTACTCAGACATCCACACACTCCAGCAGCAGCAGCAGCAGCTGCCACTGCATCTGTATCTGTATTTGTATCTGTATCTGTATCTGTATCTGCAGCTGCATTTGTAGCTGTATCTGCATCTGTTTCTGTTTCTGTTTCAGTTGCTGGCTGTGATTCCCGACTCCGGACACCATGCTTCAATCTCACTGATGACATTATTGTCTACATCACTGTGTGCGTGTGTTTGTGTGTGTGTGTGTGTGTGTGTGTGTGGCAAATGACGTTAATTTGATTTAATAGCATCGCAATGTTGGCAGAAAAAAATCAAATGCAAGCAAATCTGACTCATTGACAAGTGCTGCCAACTGAGCTTTATGTGAGGCCATTAGCAAAGTGCTGCCAAGTGAGATATATATCTATATATGTACATATAAACGCGTACGTAATGAGTAAAAGCACTAATTAAATTAACTTAGAATAAGTTGAGCTTGAAGCATTTTTTTAATATAACAAAAAATGATGTGAGCTGAAGTGGAAATAAAGTCGGGACTTCAATATGTAAGGCAATCCGGAGGTAATTCGTGCCTAACAGATACCCTTTAAATACATATGGCTCTGTAGACTTTAAGCAGTTTTTTTTAATTTAAAGAAAGATTCAAGTTGAAATGGAAAAAAAAAATGCAAGGCCCGATAAAGTGAGTAATACGGCAGTCAGGCAGCCGGAGTATCAAAAACTGACTCAATCCGGTAGTCAATGAATCATTGAATTAGCGGGAATGCCTGACTGGTAGATACCCTGAAAATTCTATTAGCTTCAATCAATGGCTGCATGTTGCAACAATTATTTTGCAGGTACAACAAAATAAATATATGAAAGCGCTATAGACAAGAGTCCAGCAAATACCCGGAAAGCAGCTTAGAACCGTTATTCCAAGCATTTCGTAGACTATTTCTACAAAATACTAACAAGCAGCTACCTTGATATTCCTTGATGCTACAGACTTATACATGTTGCAACCAAATGTTTGAGCTACAGCCAATTGAATCAAGTATGAACACTCTAAATGGGAGCGCACGACTAGCAAATACCCGGAAAGCTGCTTACGGGTAATATTCAAGACAACATTCTAGACAACATGAAAATAAAATATTCATAATCTGTGCATTCGGGCATTTACTTAACAAGTATCAAGTAGGGCTCTATCAAGTGGGGCTTTCAGCTCTTGTGCTTCAAACACCAGCTCAAATTAGGAATTAAGTTATCGAGACAGAAAGGCTAAGCTCTTGCATAGATAGACTCAGCTCTTCGCCCTCGCCCAGCATAGAAAGGGTTTGTTCTACGATAAAAACTATTAAGACAAAATAATGAAATCAGAAAGTAAACATGAAACATTAAATTCATAAAGAATACAGAATTTTTTATTTGAAAATTATTAAGAGCTTGTTCTTATCTCTAACGAATCCCTTGAGTCGCCTGTCACGCCTTCCCATGCCTATTTATACGCTGAGCTTCCATTTTCAATGGTTTGCAAAACAAAACAAAAGAGAATAAAAAAAGAAGCAAACTTGAACAAATTTCTATGAATAGTTTTATTAATAGCTTCCCATTCATTTGTAGCACAACCAAAATTAATTGAAGCTTCATAAATATTTTACATGTTTGGCACACAAATGAAAAGAAAGCAATAAAAAGAGAAGATAAAAGCAAAGAGAAAGGGAATGAACGAACACTAAATGCTCTCTTGGATGATTTGATATATGTAGATATATATGTATATATGTAAGTTACATATAATTATAGAACTGCAGAAATAGGTATGTTCAGGATATAGTTATATAATGCATATTGTTATATATTATACTACTACGAGGATAATAGATAATAAACTACTACTGCTTTTTCGTCTACTACTAGTATTATTCGATAGCATAGTAGTCTGGAATGTTTCGGATATTAAAAATACCATATGCTACTACTACTACTACTATACTATCGATTACTACTAAAAAGTAGTAGTAGTATAGTAAATGGATTAATAAGATTACTACTTCGTCCACTACTAGTAGTAGTAGATAGTATAGTAGTCTGGTAAGTTTACTGTATAGAGATTACCATCTACTACTACTTCTACTATACTATCGATTTCTACTACTATATTAGTAGAAGTAGTATAAGTATAGCAGATGGATTTTACTATATACTACTACTCCGTTTACTACTATACTAGTAGTAGCAGATGTATGATATGTGGATGGATTATACTGTTAGTACTACCTCGTCTACTAATAGTAGTAATAGTACTAGAAATAGTAGTAGAAATATTAGTAGTATAGTAATTGAATTACACTACATACTACTACTTCGTCTACTATTATACTAGTAGTAGCAGATGTATGACATGTCATGTATATAGACAGTACCATCTACTATACTATCGATTACTACTAGTATAGTAGTAGTATAGCAGATGGATTATACTGTTACTACGATCTCGTCTACTAATAGTAGTAGTAGTATATGGTACTTTTTATTATACTATTGATTACTACTATTATAGTAGTAGAAGTAGTAGTAGTATAGTAGTTGAATTATACTGCATACTACAAATTCGTCTACTACTCTACTAGCTTCTACTACTATATCGACTACTACTATATTATATATCTACTACTTTACTATATATCTATTTGTTATATCATCGTAAATTCCGACTGCTTATAGATTATATTGACTCAACTGGAGTCTCTTAGCAAATGGCCAACAGTAGCAGGCCAAGAGTATCGTTGGCTAAGAGTATTGGCGTTAGTTAAAGTGCATAAAATGCTGTTAACTGAGCTGTGGCATATCCATCAGCAAATTATTGATCAGCGACAAGTTATTGTCCAGCCGCGTGCTCTTGGCGCCTCGTATTTTTCTCGCTTTGCTCCCTTTTGCCTGCTGCTTCGGCCACCCTTTGCTCCCTTTGCTGGTTTATGCAATTCGCTTTAAGTGTGTTTTGCTGCCAGGACGGCAAGCGCCAGCAGCCAAGTTTCAAAAGCAAATTTCCCAGAGGATGCGCCGCGACGCTCCAGCCGAAGCTGGCTGTTTGGCTGGCTATAAGCGTCATTGGAATTCCCCAAAGCCATTAAGCGCAAATGTATGCAACAGCCAGGCAAAGGCAAAAGGGAACAGGGGAGGCAAAACAGAAGAAAAGAAGAAGCTGAAAGCTGAAAAATGTCAGACGCAGCGCGAGAGCGCCAACAGCCCCAAATTCGAATCGCATCTACGTCTTGGCAACACTTCATTAGCAAACGCTAAGAGCTCCGGCTGCAAGTGAAGCGCTCGCTGCTCTATTTGCTCATAGCTGCTGGCTCTTGGCTCTTGGCTCTTAGCTCTTGGCTGTTAGCTGTTGCCTTGGCCAACAATAATTTAATTTCGCAACACTATTGGCTGCTTTGCAGCAAAAAGTAATTTCATTGATTACAGCCAGCGAGAGTGAGAGAGCGAAAGGATAACAAGCAGCAGCAGCAGGAGCAGGAGCTGAAGTCAAGTAACGACACCAACCACTTGGGATTTCCAGCAACCAACAACAACAACAGCAAATCGAAAGTCTAGTAAATTGCGCTCCCCCCCACCCCCCCACCCCCACCCCCCCTCAAACCACGGCAAACCAATAAAATGCATAAAGCATCCGATATCGTTAAGTAAATCATATAATGATAGAGCCTCCGATCAATTAATGCAACAACATTCGCTGCGCTTCGCATATGGAAAACGGCGCAATTTAATTGCAATAATTACCGTAATGATTATTACTTAACAATATTTATGCCACATTTAATTGAAAGTCAAATGACACAAGCTGTGCATTGCTGACTTCATGTGATAAATGTATATGTAAATACATATATATATACACATATATAGTATACACATATATAGGGAAGACCGGAAGACCGTAGCTCCTAGCTACACTCCGAATATTAATGAAAATAATCGATTTCGATCGATAATATACTTATTATCTTCAGTTATCAAAGGATAATATGTTGATATCGTACAGGATATAGTATTAGTATAGCACAGAGATCGCTGTGACAGGAGGATTGACGGACGGGTAGACGGGCGAACGGACGGGCAAACAGAAGAGTAGACGGAAAGACAGATGGCGGACAAACGGACAGACGAGCGAAAGGTCAAGCGCACAAATAGACGGACGGACGGACGAACGGATGAACGAAAGGACATACTACGGGCGGTAGTAGGAACAAATGAACTGATTGATGGATGCAAGGACAGAAGGTTGGACAAAAGGACAGAAGAACAAACATGTATATAGACATAGAAAGACGGACGGACGGACAGGCAGAAGGAAAGACGGACGGACAGACATACGGACGGACTGACAGACATAAAGACAGACAGAAGAACAGACATACATATAGACATAGAAAGACGGACGGACGGACAGGCAGAAGGAAAGACGGACGCGCAGACGGACGGACAGACAGGAAAACAGACAGCAGGGCAGATAAAAGAAAAGACGGACGGACAGACATACGGACGAGCTGACAGACAGAAGGACAGAAAGAAGGAGAATAAAAAGACGAACAAGTGAATGAACGGATATATGGATAGACGGACAGACGGATGGAGAGAAGAACAAAAGAGCACGCAGAAAGTCAGACTGAAGAGTAGATGGAAGGACAGACCAATGGACGGACGGAAAGGCAGATGGAGAGATTTCTGTCTGTCTGGACAGCAGGAAAGACATGCGGATAAAGGGACGGATGGCCACATGACAACACGGACAGATGGACGAACAAAAGCAAAGACAGATTGCCCTAAAGACTGACGGCCTCTGCACAATGAACTGCATTAGAAGAGCAACGCAAGATCCTCTACATACGACTCATGCTCAGGGTACTCTAAGTGCCGCTAGGTCAGGCAAGCCATTTAGTGGGAGTAAGTAAATCGATCAATCGACATTTGTGTGTGGGGCCAGTGCATGGCATCAGCTTGAGGAGGCAAATCCGGCAAGGAGCTCTCCAGAGCTAGCTGATGACTTTGCCGTTCTGGGACTGGCAGTGCGGCTGCTTCGGTTCATTTCCGGCTGATAATAATCCAACTCATATAGACGGCAGCGTTTACCGCTTTAGCCACGCCCCGGTGCTGGGTGCTAAGGGCGAAAATTAACTTATCAAACAGACATTACAAGCCCGAAGTTAACATTAACAGCATTAGCATTAACACGCGCCGCCCTTGGCCCCCAGCGACCTGCCCTCTTATCCCTACCCCCCTCCCTGCTCGCTTTACCCACTTTCCAGCCATTTCCCTTCACATGATATTCCCTTTTTTGGAGCGCCTTTGCGTCGCTCATGTCGATTGTGCTCCCCTGAACGCTTCGAGCTGCGAACTGCGAACTGCGAACTGCGAACTGAGAGCTGAGAGCTGAGAGCTTCTAATGGCACAAAACGTTCTCTCGAATTCCCCGAGCAATTGAAAGTTGTGGCAAACTAGTAAACGACACACACACTGGCACACACACTCACGCACATTCCTTTGCTAGGCTTAACTCGACGCAGCATGGGCGAGCGAAGCCTCTGGAGGCCGCGTCGCTGGCTGCGCTGTTGATTGAGTTGCGTTCGATTGGCACAGACCAGGCCAAAAACATTTTGTCAGCCCATTGAGCCAAGCGTCTGGTGTCGTAATGAATAATTAAAGCCATGCTACGGCCCAGCGCCAGCCCCCCTCCCGCCCAGGCCATGTCGATCCGCGCAATAGCACTTACACTAAGTACCGCCCGTTCGTCCACGACGACGGAAAACATATATGGAAAATGTCTGTGAGCAACCAAAGAGATGCGTGAGCTTAAAAGTGAATGATAAAGACACATGCACACACACACACACACAGACTTACTATATAAACATACAGTTCGAACACGTATAAAAGAGAATTAATAAGCGTTCTCATTAACGACTGATTAAATTGTGAAGCTTGAAAAGTTAAGTTAAGCAATGCAAGCTGAAAGAACAATTAAAGCTGGAATTAAGCTTTAAGTTTCATTAAAGCTTGGACAATGCGTGTTAAAGGGACGATTTAAGCCCGAATTAAGCTTGATTAGATAAATATTATACGATTAAAGCTCAATGATTGTGAAGTTTCATTAATGCAATTGGCCAATTTAAAAACAATTAAAGCTCTTATTAGGCTTCATTGAGCTAAAGCTCAGACCTACTTAGGCTCTACTAGACATATGTTAAAGCTCTTATGAAGCTTGACTACAACAATTTTAAATGATTAAAGCTCTTCCTAGGCTTTATTAGATAGTTAAAGCTCTCAGCAAAGTTTAGCTCTACTTTATCTCGTCAATCTGAAGAAAAGCGATCCTAAAGCTCGTTTCAGCTTAACGATGTATCATGCAATTCTCTTTAAAACTAGATATCTTCTTAGCTTTACAAATATATGTTGCAGCTCTCGCCAAAGTTGAATTAAAGCTCTACTTGGACTGAGTGATATACGCACTGCTAGACGTAATCACACCAAACTTAAATAAAAGTTCCATTAAAGATCTACGTTAGCTGAATTATACATGACAAATACTTGAATAAATATGTGAAAGCTCATGCTAAAAATAAATAAAACTTGGATTAAAGCTATACTTGTGCCGATTGATATACGCGAGACTTAGACGTAATAGCATAAAGCTCACTCCAATTAATGTTCCATTAAAGCTCTATGATTAATATTTTGCTGATTGAGGTCAACTTAGGCTTAGCAGGATCTTTGCTAAAGCTGTTGATAAACTGAAAACTATATTAATTACTAATTACATATGCATATATTAAAGAAAACCCCCACCAAAATTCTAAGCCCCTCCAATTAAAGCTGCATAAAAGCTGTCTACGTCTAGTTACATTAAATAGCTTTTCTCGACAATAATGGATTGACAAGTCGCTTGGTTAAAGCTCCCTTAAAGTCAACAGTTAAATAACAATAAGCCAACAAACATGGGAGCTGAACGATGTTTTACTGTCAAAATCATAGACATTGCTGAGCTGCCATAACATTGTCAATACATATAAAGCCATGAAGCTTTTAGTGTTAGCATAAATACTGAAATGCTGAAAGCTTTTTTTCCACTGTCAGCCAAACTAAGCTGCTTTCAGCCAGCCATTTGCATATGAATAACAATTGGAACAATTGCAAAGACGTAAGCCGAGTATGATCCCAGAATCAATAAGTCGTCGAACAACAATGCCAGACGAAAGCTAAGCTTTAAGCTGTAAGCTTTTAATGCGCACGCGTGTAAGCTTTAAGCAGGAACTGAAGAAGAAGCAGCAGCCAGATGAGCCAAATGGCAACAAAGAAAAGAGCATAAGCCAAATTCTGCTGCAACTCCTGACAACAGACCCACTCAGGGATTGCCAGGCTAAACCTAAGCCGGCTCCGGCTGCTAAAAATCAATGTGCGATGGCTACAGCAATATTTCGCATATAATTTAATGGCCAGCAACGGCAGCGACATCAGTTGGCTTTAATAAAGCCAAAGCCAGGGGCGAGGGATCGGGCCACTCTATACATATATATATATATATATATATATATAGATTTTGTTCTTTGCTAACTGCGGCCCTGTGGACTGACTGCATGGCATTTTAGTCACGTAGCAACACGAAAGTTATCGAAGATTTAAGCGCACGTACATGATGTTGCTTCCTGGCAAGCAAAACACTCCTAGACAAGGAAGACACAGACACAGACATAGGCCATAGCTACATGTGTCTGTGTGTGTGTGTGTGTGTGTGTGCGGAGATATAGCAAAAAACCAAAAGTCGTCATCAAATGCCGTGAGTTATTGTAAAATTCCAGTTACGTTTTAGACTGAGGTGGCACGTCGCAGTAAGCTTCAACATCCCCACAGTTACCACACACCACCCACCTACACCCCCCCCCTGTCCCCCTTCCAGCGCACACACACAGTTTAACAAGCGACAAGGACAAGCAGAGCGACAACAGTGCCAAGTGCTTGTCAAATTGAAATTAAAAGCCAAATGCTGAAGTGGTTTAGGCCAGGTCGAAAGCCCTTTTCATAGTACAAAATCAATAAAACCAAATACAATACGTGCATGTCCTGATTCGCAGACCACGGCTGACCACTGTTAACCACTTACCAGTTACCAATAACCAGCTAGCCAGCTAGCCAGTCGGCCAACCAGTCTGGCTATATTTTGCGGCTGGTTGTGCGGTCGCGTGACCCTTTCCAGCAAATCGAATGAGAAAAGGGATTCGATACTTTCACTACAAACAACAAGCATGGTCGAGTATCGAGTTTTGGGTCAGCTGCCTTGGCCCTATCTTGCTTGAAAGATGCCTCCTGTGGCATTTGTTGGCCAATGCCCATCCTCCTTCATCCTCACTACCTCTACCGCCTCCCACCTAACTCCTTCCCATTCCAAAGGCAGCCAAAAGTCCTTTGCCCATTTGACTGACACTTTTTATGGCAACGTGGCACAACAAGGACCGGCAACAGGAGCGCATTGTTTTCCACTTAGCCGCTAAGCCGCAGGCAAAGACTTGCTCACTTCGGACTTGAGGGCCGTTTTTGGAATACTTCGTCAACTTGAATTCGATATAAATGTTTCATTTTATGGGTGGTCAAACACTTTACTCTACTTCAAATTAGGTAAATATGCTTTAAAGCTGCAAGCTAACGCCCTTCTATGAGATTCTCATAGACTAAACGTGGATTTAGGGCTAAGCTTTTGGTTGTTGATGAAAATACACTACTCAATCTAACTTGTTTCAATCTGCTCTACACTTATTCCACTACAAATTAAGTAATTGTCCTTGAAAGCTGTCAGCACTCTTCTATGAGATTCTCATAGATTAAACTTTTATCAAAAACTTTACTTTTATTTATTTATAGTATATGTACCGTATATATGCTATCTATAAACTAATATTCCACATGAGTTTCATACATTGATCACAACTATTTAAATACATCCACAGATGATAACAGTTTTACTTATCTATTACATTTCTTATGCTCTGCTTAGTCACGCATTGTCAGCGCTGTAAAGCAGGCAACACTGGCGCAGTCCAGCTGGAAGTTAATGCTTTCTGTTGTTGTAGTTGTTGCTGCTCTATGCGCCATATGCTGTTCGCCTAGCTGGGTCACACTTAATGCTCAAGACTTGGCAGCATTGAATCTGGCCGCGGCCAGGCTATTAAATGCGTCTTAGCAATAGCAAAACTGTTGCAGATGCCCGCAAGCAGTCGACTTAAGCCACGGACCCAGCTCCATCTCTGTGCCACAACAATATGCTCTCTCTTTCCCTCTTTCTCTCCTCACACATCTCTATGCACCGTTATGTAGTGCTAGTTGCCGACGCTTCTGCTGCCGCTGCTGCTGCTGTTTGCTACTGTTGTTGACATGTGTGCGTAGAAGTCGCCTGCGGCCAATGGCAATGCAATGACAAATAGGCGACAAAACGAAATGAGAAATATGCAGGCATTTCGAGCGGGCAGCGAGTGCACCGAGAGTGAGCAAGAGAGAGGGAGGGCGAGGCAAGCAAGGCAAGGGAGCAGCCAAAGCAGAGGAGATGACGCAGTGGGACAGCAGCAAATAGCAACAGCACCAGTTGAGATTAGAAAAGCATTTGTTGAAATCAAAAAGCCAGAGACAAGCCGGGACAGCCAGCTGTATGCTTCATGACAGCAAAGCGAGAGAGTGTGCGATAGATCCACAGCAATGCGAGTGAACAGAAAACAAAAAAGAAACGAGAATATAACTGTGCGAATATAGAGGCACACACACAGACACAGGCGCAGGCACAGTCACTGACATCTACAACTTTGTAGTGCTTGTTGCAGTGCAGGACAATACGCAGCAAATATTACAATAACAACAAAGCAAGGGAGAACGCGCTCAGGCTAGAGTAGTCGACGTGATGCTACCCTCTAGCGATGATAGTAACTTAAATTGTTGAAGGTTTTTATGTATACAGCTTATGCAAATTTAAATTACAATTTTTTAAGTTTAAATTCATAAATAAGTCAAATTGCAAATTGCGAAATATTTATATGATCAGCTGCCCGCTGTTGCCTGCCTGCAGGGCATCAAAGAAAAATACAATATAAAGCAAAAGCAATGCCGACAGCGGACAAAGGTCGCATGTGCGAAAATGAAACGACCTCGCCCAGCTCCGCCACGCCCCTCAATGTCGATGCATAGAGGCCTTAACAAGGGACTGCGCCAACTTTCAATTAGTGCTGCAAACTAAATTAAGCAATAACTGTTTTTTTTTTTCGCTCTCTCATTCTCGCTCCTTTTCTCCTTTTGCGCTTTCGTCTTCTACTGTTCGACAGGCTTTGCTTGCGCTGCCCGACGATTTAATGTCTTCGACTGTGCCAAGGCAACGGCATAAATAACAACAGGCAAATTCCATTGCAGCCGCCATTCGAATTGCAAATTCCAACAGTAAAACAAAAGCAAAGCAACAACGACAAACTAGAAGAATGAAGATCGAAGAATGAATTTTCAAAATGCTGCGTGAGCACGAAACTCAAATGCCCTGCACACTTTTTGAATAGAGATGAGCTTATACATTATTGAATATAAAATTATGTTTAATTTAGGTAAACGAAAATTGATGTTATGCAATAAAATACAAATAGAAATAATAAATACCAAATATTAAATAAAAATACATACATATATATAATTCCATACAAATATAAATACTATAAAAATGTATATACAAAGCAAAAAAATGATATATATTTTGATTTTCTATACATATACAAATATTTAAAAATATATATATTAATTTTTTGTTTTTCAAAATTGGAATATAGTTTCCAATTTTAATTGTGTTTATGATAAACTTATAACTGAAATTATTACTGGAAAGCCTTTACAATATATAAAAATATTTATATAAATATACATATATACAAAAATTGGGTAATTCTCTAATTATAAATTTCAAAATTAAATATTTATATTATTTGAAGAATACTTAATTTTATTTTGTTGCAAAAATTATACAAAAATAATATAAAATAACAGAATACATCAGGAGACTTTTCGCTTTCTCTTCGTTTAACTAACTAAAAGCTAAACGGACTTCATTTGGAGTTGTCACTGTGGCTCCGCCCCAACTGTTACCACAAAGTCACAATGCCCCGGCCGCAGTGGGGCACTAACTAGGCATAGATGAATGGACGCACGGCTGACTGACTGGACGTGGATGTGGATGTGGATGCAGATGGATGTGCTGGGACAAGGCAATGTCGCCAGCATCGTCGCCTCTATTGTTAAATGCATGAAAAATAGCCAACACGGCCGCTCATCAGACGCCACCTGCAAGCAGGTGTCTATATGTCTCTGTCGGTGTGTGAGCCTTTGTGTATGGGTGTGTGTGTGTGTGCTTCAGGTGCGTCAAGTGCATAACTCATGCGCTGCGTAGAGCGTCGGCGATTTATGGCCAGTGGCTGCAAATGAACAAAGCGGCCAACTCTTTTGACAAATTGCATTGCCGCCTGTTAATTGAATTATGAGCACGAGAGGCGCATGGAAATGGGCACAAGGATCCAGCAGTGCAACGAGTGCGGGAGCGGGAGAACGAGAACAAGGACAACGCTATGATTAAGACGTTTGTGGCCAAAATGCAACGCGTTTTAATTAGCTTCGCCCAGCAGCAGCCTTGGCCAACATGAACAACTGGCCCGAACTTGGCCGGCCAGCACTTGCCGCTAATGAATTAATTAGCCATGCTGCGCATCTAAGCCATCAACGGCCACTGGCTGCTCGCGCCGCCAACGAATGTCCAAATCAATTTGTCGCCCAGTTGCGCGCACAGGTGCTCAACATGCCGATTTGCGTTCAATTAGCATGCCACTTGGCCGAGTTCACCCTCTCGTGACGCATCGATGGTCGTAATGCCCTCAGGTGCGACGCCACGGCGTAAAGTCGGACGAACAGATGATTACATATCAATTAGCAGTCAAAGCGAAGATGAGAGCGAGCAACGAGTGAGAGCAACTCGAGCAGCGAGCAGCGAGTGGCAGTAATTAGTGAAGAGCAAAGCAACGTGTAGCTACGATAAGTGAGTGCAACTGAGAAGAACGAGTAGCTACAGCGAAGACCAACGAGTAGCAGCAACGAGAGGCAATACATGGGCAGTGAGTAAGAGTTAGTATCGAGTAGATAGGAATGAGAGCAATAGGTAGCAACAGCTGGGATCAATAGTAGCAATACCTACAGCTACCCTTGGATCAAAGGAAACCAGCGAGTAGCGAGTAGCATAGTTGACATAGTTGGAATCAACGAATTGTGCCGTTGAGCAGCAGACCCAAAGGCAGCGAGTAACCATTTAGCTCACAAAAGACCAACGAGTATCATGAGCGAGTAGCTACAATAGAATGAAAAGCTGCAAATCAAAGCAGCGAGTAGCTACAGCGAAGACCAACGAGTACCAGCCACGAGAGGCAATACATGGGCAGCGAGTAAGAGTTAGTATCGAGTAGATAGGAATGCGAGCAACAAGTAGCAACAGCTGGGATCAAAAGTAGAAATACCTACAGCTACCCTTGGCTCAAAGGAAACCAGCGAGTAGCGAGTAGCATAGTTAACATAGTTGGAATCAACGAATTGTGCCGTTGAGCAGCAGACCCAAAGGCAGCGAGTAACCATTTAGCTCACAAAAGACCAACGAGTATCATGAGCGAGTAGCTACAATAGAATGAAAGGCTGCAAATCAAAGCAGCGAGTAGCTACAATGAAGATTAGCGAGTGATAGCAAGGAGAAGTAATGTTAAAAGCGGCGAGTGGCAGCAACGAGAACAAATACCAGAGCCAGCGTGACAGCTATTTGCATTAACGAGTAGCCAAATGGAATAGTTGCAATTGTGAACAACAATCGAGCAATCGAGATCAGCGAGCAGCAGCAACGAGAAGCAAGGACAAGAGCAACGATTAACAGCTAAGCTCACCTCAGAGCAGCGAGTAACAACAACGGGCTGGAGTCAGCGAATGCTATAAGCCAATCCGACGAGTGATACCAACGAGTAGTGGGAACGAGTAAAACCAACGAGTGGCACAATCAAACGACATACGAGTAACCGATGACTCGCTTTCCATGTCGTACTAGAAAAAAGATTAAAAGCCGACTAGACTTAGGATTAATATATGTATTTACAGTATTTTCCAAAACACATTAAAGATTTAAGGTCATCTGAGTAATCTATTTTTAACTGCACAGGTAATAAAATAAATCAGCTCTAACTCAGCAACTTCCTCATTATTTAAAGCAAATTTAGGATTTAAGATTCACCTGCGATTTACACCTGTTTAATCGACCGCAGCTCGGCTGGCGCAGATGCTGCATCAGCCAAAATTATTTCCAATTGCAATGGACCACAGCGGTCAATCGGATGCAAGCCGACAACCCACACAGCCACACCTACCCCTACCCCTACCCCTAGCCCTACCGCTACCGCTACCCCTACCCATACCCGTACCTCTACCCCTATCCCTACCAGTAACATAATTAGGATTATCCTGTTGCATTGCATTATGGCCCACTTAACAGGCATGGCATTTGGCGAGAGAAAGAGTGAGAGAGATAGATATACATATATATAGGGAAAGTGTAAGAGTGAGAGCGAGATATAGCGATGCATGCATATCGTATTGTCAACGCGGCCAATTACTAAAATTATTTGTGCTTCGCTGCTGACGTCGCAGCTGACGTCGCTGCCAGTGCATACAGCAAGCAATTACCAAGTCCCCCCCCCCCCCTCCCTCACGCGCCTTCATCTACCACCAAATTTTAATCACTGCTGTGCTCTGAGCTGTTCTGATTAATTGATTTAAGCCGCAAGACGAGCCGCGCAAAATCTACAATTATTTTACACACATACTCAAGAAGTAACTGTGAAATTGTCTACCGGCTCACTCACACACACACAGACAGACAGAGAGAAGCGCGCACATTATGAAGGCATTTTATGTGCTGTTCCGTCGGCTGGGAGAGGAGCTGGGGGCGAGGGGGAGTCGCATATTGAGTGTAAACCTATTAGAGAAATTACCAACGAAATGAAGCGAAGCCCATGAACCTGGCCGAAAGGCCAATCTGCAGGTCAATTCAATTACTAACGTTCGCCATTGACCAAGGCCGAGAGCTGCCACAGGCATTCACTAAAGTTTATTAAAATTTCTGTAGATATTTTGTAAATGCAATTTAGTTGCAAGCCTTTTATTTAAACAAATTTTACAGATTTACATTTTATTTATTTTTAGTTTATTCCAATTAAGAGTTTTTGTTTGTTTTTTATTTATTATTATATTATTTTTATATTATTTAATTTGTATTTCGTATTAAAAAGAAAACTTTCTGCCATCTTAACTTGTAATATAATCTAGCTGTACATTAAAATTATTTTTAAATATTTTTTAGACGATTTTTTAATATAATATTGAAAAATATTATTTTAAATATTTTCTTAAATATTGTTTTATTTAAATAATAATTTTAAATATTTTTTAACCTTTCTCAATTTTTATTTTACCTTTTTTGTTTTTTTTTTTTTTCGAATATGTAAACTATTTTTTCAAATATTATTATTAATGTTTTTATATAACTTTTTAATATATTTTTCAATATTTTTTATTTTTCAAATATTATTTTAAAATAATATATTTATATTTTTTTCTAATATATATTTTTTTTTTATTTTCATACAATATTTTTAAAAAATTATACATTATTTTAATATTTTTTATAACAGTTTTAAGTTCTAAATTGTTTAATATTCTTATATATCAAATTAGTTTGCTTATGGTATTAAATACTTGTTCCTCAAATTTATGCACATATTCGTCCAATATTGCTGTAACTGCTCGTGCGACCCTCGCTTCACTTATAGCTTTCTGAGCTGTAATTTAAGGCACATATACTTTTGGCTGTAAATATTTAATGCATTCGCCTGATCATTTTCAAAAAAAAGACGAAAAAGTGGGCGAACGGCATTTTGGCCCCGCCCACGCAGAGAACACGCCTGGCATGAAAATAAAGCCTGGCCTTGTTATTATTGTTATTAAATTTTACCGCCCATAACTGTTGCTGGCAAGACAAATTAATGGGGGCGGCGGGGTAAGCTAGCCATAGGAGTGGGCGTGGGCGTAAGCGTGGGCTAGTGGACCACTAGCCAACTCTATGTGTGTGTGTGTGTGTGAGTGTGTGTTTGTGTGTGATTGTGGGCTCCTTTACGCACAGCGTTTTAATGTTCTGTTTGTGTGCTCATCAATATTTATTGGGGTTCGAGTACGTGAGCCGCACACAATGAGCGAGAGCCGCTGCCCTCTTGGCCCTCTTGGCCCCCTTGGCGCGTCTTGGCCACCTTTGCCTGCGGCTGCAAAACGGTTTTTCTGCAAATATTTTGTTTCTTTCGTTTCTATTTCTGTTATTGTTCGCAACGAACTGAACAATGTTGCCCCGATACTTACAACTATACGACTCTATATACAGTTACAGTTATATATGACATATATATGCCCCAACTCCTCCCCCCCCCCTCACTCTCACTCTCTCTCGATTCAAAAACTTCAATTACCGCTAAGTAGCCATTGGGGGCGTTAATCACTTACCTGACCTCACCTGCGCCTTCGTCTGCCGATTAACGTTTCGTTTGCCCATAAATAACGGTAAGTTTATCGCTTATTAAGTCCCGTATTATTATTGCCGGCAGCCCCCCCAAAAAGTAGGCTATACCATTTATTTATACACTATTATAGGACAATGGGACGACTGGAATGAAACGAAAACGTTTCGAATCTATTCGCAAATTTAAGCCGATTTCCATGGAGTCGTCCGCGTGGTGCGGGTAAACGCTTCAAGCGGCTTTTCTGCTCATACATAAATAATGCATTATTATGAATAGGCATATCATAGATGCCATAGACAATAAATGCCCGCCCATATAAATTGCCATCAGTGTAGATATACACATGCACACATACATACACACATACATATCAATAAATATGAATGAGAATCTCGCCCGAAAACAGCGCAGCTTTAAATACGATTTGCACTTCATTCCACTCAAATTTCATTATATTTCTAAATAAACAAAATAATAATAATAATTGGGTTGAATATACATGCTAATATATCTATGTATTTAGAAGAGAAATTTTACATAGACTAGAACAATTAGACTTGGCTTAAGTTCTCAGAGATTGTCAATATGACTTAATAATAATGATAAGCCCAATGACTAACTCTATTTTCCTAACAATTCCGAATTAACCCTCAATGGGGCCCTGGGTGACCATCAATTTGGGTCCGTTCGTTATCTTCTTTTATCAATTTTAAAGGGCTCTTTAATTTATAGGAGACCTCTTCTGCCTACTTGTTAATCCAGCTCCATTTCCTAGCCCGAGAGGCTGTGTTCAATAATATTTAGATTGGACCTATTAGATGCGCAATTAAGAACTTTCACTTTTTGATTCTGGAGATGGGTCCATGAGAATCGGATTATTATCATTTGAATAAGTCAAATTTCATTAGGTCTGGCATCTGTTCAGAGAGAGAGAGAGAGAGAGAGTAAGGAAGAGAGAAAGAGTGAGAGAGAGAGAGAGAGTTTCTTTCTGGCTGTCTGCCTTTCCGTCTATCCATCTATTCCTCCTTTTATACTACCTTCTGTTTCTATGCCTAACGACCATCTACCTGACTTTGTGCCTATCCGTTCTTCTGTCTAGCTATCCTGTTGTTCCTCCTTCTCTCTGTTCTTTCGTCTATCTTTCTGCCGTTTCATCTACCGTTCCTTCTTCAATCTGTCATTCTTTCTTTGTGTCCTTTCGTCTGCCCGTCTCTCTTTCCATTTTTCCTTTCTTTTGTCTATCTCTCCTTCTGTCTACCCGTCTATCTGAACTTCCGTCTAACCGTCCTTCTGTCTGTCAATCCATTTAGCGGTCTGTCCTACTGCATGTCATTCCTTCCTCTGTCTGCCCTTCCGTCAGTCTCTCACTTTATCATTCTTGTAAGTCTGTTCTTCTGCTCTCTCTGTCTGTCTGTTCTTCCATTTTTGCGTTTGTCCTTCCGACTATCTTTTCGTCTATCCTTCCTTCTGCCTATTAGTCTCTTTCCCCTCTTCTATCTGTCTTCCCTCCGTCTGTCCACCCGTTAAGCTCAATCACTCAAATTATCGCAAGCCTCAAGATATTCCTATCGATAGCATAGGGTAATCGATAATGTTGATAACAAAAATCAAATACGTTAAATGACTAAGACATCAACTTGGAAATTCCATTGAGATCAAGGGGAAAAACCGTACGTTGCCCTGTTTCAATAAATACAATCAATATTGCACAATAAACATTGTACAACAACAGCAAAATGGTATATATGTATATAAATACAAACAAGCAAAAAATAGGTGTATTAAATTCTTAAGCTGACTAAATGCGATTTGCTGACAGATTTTGAAACGATTTGAGCGATTTTTGTGCAGCTGCAGTTGCCACACATGGTGGCACGTACGTGTGTGAGTGTGTGTGTCTGTGTGTGTGTTGTTGTTGTTGTTTGGGCTTCAACAGTGGCAACCTGACATCACTGTGCTGGTATGCGTGTCCTTGGCTGGCTCCGGCTCCGGCCTAGCCTGGCCATCGCAGCTTGATTACAAACTAAGCCGTTTAGAGAGCGAGTCGAGTCGAGTCGAGTCGAGCGGTCGTTCGTTTGCTTTATACAATCAGCTCGATGCCAAGAGGAAGATGACACACACACACACACAGACACACATAGACACACACACACAGGACAGCCGAGGACAGGCAGGCAAAAGACTGCGCAAGGACATCATCGCTCACTGATTGCCAGGCGCTCGAACGAAATAACGAAATAACGAATTATGTGTTTGCATAAATAAATAAGTAGATGCTTGGCGAAATGGAGCTGACTGAGCTGCCTCCTGCCAAACCTGCCAGCCCAGCCAGGGCTGAGTGTCTTCCAATTGAATTGAGAAGACGTTACCTCTACCGCATGCACCGCAGTCGCGTTCCGCTAAGCCGACGCTGGCTGCGCTGTCGTTGCCAGCATTGTCGCTGTCGATGTGTTGTGAAAAATTCGCTCGCTTTATTATAAACAAATAGCTGAGATGCGATGCGATGCGATGCGATGCATTGCTACCATCCTCCCGCCCCAAGTAACACACCCCCTCCCCCCCCCCCCCCACACTCTGTCGTTGTCGGTCCCTCCTTTCGATCGGTCTGACAATGACACGCTCGCCATTATGTGGCAAGCAGGAGGCGCATCTATGCGCCAGCCAACGGATGTGCACAGTCAGGACGCACGCCACCCGCAGCAGGACGCGGCCTGCTGCTCCAGCGATGCTGATGCAGCCAGCGAAATATTGTCGCTTGCAATAAATGCCAAGCATCCGCTGCGCCAGCGACAAGGACGACCGCCATTATGGCACTGGCGCCATTTTGTTTTGCTGCAAACCGAACTCACAGACCCGCCACCCCCTGCCGCTGCTACCTTACCTACCCCTACCTACCCCTACCCTGCCCAGCGCTCGCAATCCAAATAACGCGAATGCGATAAATAATGCAGCTTGGCAATTGGCGTTGCCTCCCGTCTCCCGCCTCCCGCCACCCACGTCCCGCCTCCTGCCTCCTGCCACACAGCTCATGCCACTGTCTCTGTTTTTTATGCCTTTCGGATGGCTGGATGGCCGTGCCACGTTCCGCTTTAAGCCACGACGCTCCGCATCGCATCCGACTGCACTTTAAAGGTGCAGCGCGCGGATGTGGCAAGTCGCTTATCTGTTTATGCGACGCTGATTTTGCACTCACTTCATTTCGATACATTCACAAATCCGAGTGTTATGAGCATTATATTTCACGTCGCTCGTTTCACTCGTTCCATAAAGGCTTACGCCCTTGGCTGGAGTGTGAGCTACCCTGTATGGCTCGGACTGGGCGCCTTTCTATGCGATTCTGATGATCTTGCTCTTTCTTTCTCATTATCTCACTGTCTCTTCCTCGGCTTAGGCCAAGCGACCTTTCTATTACGTTCTGGTGATTCTCTTTTTCCCTGCCTTTCTCTCATTATCTCAAGCCCCTCATTGTCTATGCCGTCTCTATCCCTCAATTTGTCTTTCTTCCGTTCGTTATTCTCTCATACATTTGTTCTTTCATTCTCTTCATACTTTTCCCTCTCCATCTCGACACCTGTTCCTCATCTGTTCATCCATACATCTCTTCTTTACTTTCACTCTTCCAATCTTTTCCTCTTCTACTCTACCTTTATGTCTTCATCTCCACTTCTCTTTCTCTCCTCTTCTTTCCAATGACCTCTCTTCCCCTCACTCCCTCTTCTTTTCTCCTTTTCTGTTTCCTTGTTTTTCTCCTTCTCTCTTGCTCTCTTCCTATCCTCTTCTTTCTCCATTTCGTGCTCTCTTTCTTTTCTTTCGCCTTCCTTCTCCTTCTCCTTCTCCTTCTCCTTCTCCATCTCCATCTCCTTTTCCTTCTCTTTCTCTTTCTCTTTCTCTTTCTCTTTCTCTTTCTCTTTATCCTTCTCTTTCTCTTTCTCCTTCTCTTTCTCTTTCTCCTTCTCCTTCTACCTTTCCTTTTCCTTTTCTTTCTCCTTCTCCTCCTTCTTTTCATTTTCCTCTTCCTACTCATTTTCATTTTCAGTTTCCATCTCTAATTCACTTCCTCTCTTCCTACCTTGTTTGCGATTACCTCCCTTCCTGTGCTGCCCTTTTTCCCAATTCTTTTTCTCTGCTTCCATTTTTATCTACTTCTATCTGCCCAATCCTTTCTTCGTACTTTTCCTTTTCGTTCTCCATCTATTTCTCTTTCCCTCTCCTCTATTCTTCTTTTCATACACCTTCCCATCCTCCCTCTTCTTACAATTTTCCTCTTCCTCTTCTTTCTCCTTCTCTCTTCTTCTCTATCTTCCCCTTTCCTTTCATTCATGTCTTTCTCTCACTGTCTCTCTGTTTTCCGTGTTTTATTTCTCAATTCAAATAAATCATAATCGACCCATCCCACTCTCGCCCCACACTCTCATAGCTCGATATCGCGTATTCGCCCCCATGGGACATGGAGAAAGTGAAATCAAGTGATGTTGTGTTGCCTTAAAGTGCACAAAAGCACAAATGATTAAATTGTCCACTTGTGTCAATTTGTAATGTATGAACTTACAGCGGGGTGGCCGGGACACCTTTCGGCTCCCCCACTCGCCCACTCGCCCGCTCACCCACTGCACACTCCATCCGCTGTCCTGGTCCGGCATCAGCAGCATCAGCAGCATCCCAGTGAAATGCGCTATTGTCGCATGTTTTGCTTTTTACCTTTGACATTTGCTGTTTAATTAAAACATCAACTGAAGCAGAAACAATGAATAATTCACATCATTATGACGTCGACGATGGCCACAAGTGCACATCGCCCGCATATGAATGTGTGAGTGTGTGTGTGTGTGTGTGTGTGTGCGGTTTGCCATTAGTTTTTGCAATCACTTGAATTCAACGTCGGTGACTTTTATGCAAATTGCTTCTGAGGTGCCAAAAAAAAAAAAAAAAAAATTGCCGTCGTATGCGTAAAGCGTATAAACTACATCCGGCGCAAGCTGTGCAGCCAATCATGCTGTCCCTGTCACGCACACACAGACAGACGCGCAGCCACGCAAACACACATGCATAAGCATTCGCCTTAAAGGCTTTAAAAGCAATTTGTGGCACAGTCGAAAAACTAGAAGAGAGAATTATATATAAAATGTGTATTAAAAAATATTAAATAATATATAGAAAATGTATAAATGTATATATATATACATACATATATATGTATATCAAACCAACTTTGCATAATTTTTAATTTTTTTTTTATAATATTATTTTTTTAATATTTTTTTTTATGTTTATATATATATATATATTTATCTATTTATTTTTCAGATCTATTTTTACTTTTATTATTATTTTTATTTTATTTTATTATTATTATTACTTGTTTTTTTTTTTTTTTTTTTTTTTTTTTGTATATGCATTTCATTTTTTTTTTTTTTTTTTTTTTGTATTTTTCCTTTTGGTGTTTTTGCCGTGCTCGTCATTTATAGTTTGGCGCGTGCGAATTTAATCAAAAGTCAAAGCGAGCAGGATGCGCCAGGATATGCTCGATGCGTGTGCCTATGCGTGTGTGTGTGCGTGTGCGTGTGTACTGACCCACATAAAGGAAAACACCAGCAAATAACTGCGAGCGAGCGACGCGCACAAAAAGACTCATCAAAAACTCATAAATTTGCAATTTTCGACACATGACAAAATAAATTGTAAACAAAGCTGCGCCAAAGCATGAGCAACACCAATACCAGCCCACACACACACACACACACACACACAACAAACAACAGCAAGAGCATGAATAACAAACATAAAAAACAAAGGATGCTCCCAGCATACAGGGCGTATGAAAAATATACATTTTTGCACTTTTTGGATTGTTGTCGAGTCGATGAAGCCAAAAGTTCATAATCAACCAACTGATGGCAGGCACGAGAAAGCCAAAGCTGATTAATTGGAACTGGAACTGGAACTGGAACTGGAACTGGAACTGGAACTGGAACCAGTAGCTGCAGCTCCAGCTGAGCCACTGATGACAACTAATGCCAACCAAAAGCCCCCAAATAGCTCCGAATTTCTTTCGAAATTAAAGTTGGAGCTGCAGCTGAGCAGAGATTGACAGCTGGAACTGGAGTTGAAGCTTGAGTTGGAACTGGAGCTGCAGCGAATGGCTTTACTTTAAGAACTAACAAACGCTTCGAATGTTTTGGTAACCCCTTGAATGGATTGGTAAGGGAAGCTGCAGAGGCTGAGATTGAGATCTTGAAGTGGAATCCTAACTGAAATTGGAACTAGATCTGTAGCTGAAACTTTGAGAAAAATCGATTTAGAAATTCACGTTTTATTTCCCCTCAGTAAAGGCTCATATTTGAATTCAATTTTAGCTAGTTTCTCTAGTAATTTAAGCTGAGCTTTCCACTAACTAACTAAAAAATTCGTTTAGCTGCCTTGCCTTAAATTAACAGACTTACAAAATTTGAGACTTCAAGAGATTTATCAACAGATATAACCTCCCATATATAGAGTGTGCCTAACCCTTTCTCTTTCTATATCTCTAGTTCGTTGTCTATCTTTCTCCCGCTCGAACTCAATAATTTCTCTCTCTCTCTCTCTCGCCCACTTGGTCACTTTCGCCCTCTATCTCCTCTCCCTCTTGCTTTCAATGTCTGATTCAATTTCTCACTCTTTTTCTCTATCTTTGCCTACCTGTCTCTGCATCTGTCGGTACCACACTCTCTCCTCTCTCCTCCTCTCTTCTCTCCTCTCCTCTCTCTCTCCTCTCTCTCTCTCTCTCTCTCTCTCTCTCTCCTCTCCTCTCCTTTCTCTCTCTCTCTCTCTCTCTCTCTCTATAGTCTCTATAGTCTCACTCTCTTTTCCTCACGTTCACTCTTCCTCTCTCTCTCTCGATCTTACTGTCTCTATCTATCTATCTCTCTCTATCTTTTACTTTTCCTCGATCTTTGTTTCTCTCTACTTACGTATCTCTTTCTTTCTTTCTCTGGTGTGTGTTTCATTCTCTCTCTCTTCCATCATTACTTTCCTTCTCTCCTCTGCCTCCCTATCTCTATTGCACTCTCTGCCTCTCTCTGTATTTCTCGTTCTCCCTCTATAAAAGAAATATAAAGAGCTATAGAACATATATCGCTGATTCACTCACAGAGAATTCTAGCTCCCTCCCTCCCTCTAGCAGTCTTCCTCTCTGTTCCCCTTTCCCTCTCTCCCGCCCGATGATTCTCTTTAGATTGCCTCACTAATTCCTCTTAAATTGAATGCCTTTTTTTTGTCACAGACTAAGCTTGAATATCAGCTTTCAGTTAGCTTGAATCATGATCGGCTTTACGAGGGATTTTTTTGTGTGTTTTTTCAACATGTTTGCTCCGACTGAGTCACGTATATACATATATACAGCTCGAGTGCAACTTATATGCGAGTATATATAGTATTTATCCGCATATCGAGCAAGATTTTCTTTCAATCAAATTCAACGTCGCTTCGTTCGGTTCGACTCTGTTGCTGATAAATCAAAGTTCACATTGAGGAAATCAAGCGCTGTAGCTCGACTGTGTGATACCCTGTACAATGAATGTCAGCTCACGAAATACCTCGTAAAAAAGACGAACACAATGTATTAAATAACGCACAAATATGCACTTCATGTGCCATTACAGGGTATCTTGGACGTCCATATTGAATGCTCTGTTTAATTTGTATGAATTTTGCATTCTTGTGGTTTCACTGAACGACGCGCAGTTAGTTAATAACATCTAGCCCTACGGCGTTTTGCCTTTGAGCCCGTGGAATGTATACGTATCATATATGTACGTGTGTATGTATGTATGCAAATATTTATATTGTATATAAGCAAACTCAGTGTTTTTTTTTCTCTTCGTCCATTTTATCCATTAAGCAACAATGAATATCATTTATAAAGCACACATGCATTTGCACTATAAATAAGTTATATATAAGCATATATACGTATGCACGTGTATGTGTGTGTGTCTTTGCATATATTATCACTCGATATCAATTTGCTCCTCACTCTGTTCCATTGTCGTAATTGGAATGCATTGAATTCTGAATTGAGAACTGTGACCCACGGACGGTTGCGTCGTGCGCTTTTTGCTGGCGATTCGAGAACGAGAATGAGAAGTATACAAATTTGCAGTCGACGCCAGCGTCGTCGTCGTCAAGCTTATAAGCGTTTTGCAACCGCAAGCACGAAATAACAACAACAACAACAACGAGAACAACAACAACAACACTAACAGCAGCAGCAGCAGCAGCAGCAACAAAAAAGCAATAGGAAAAAGTTCAACTAATTAGCGCAAGTGACTTTTGGATCCGTTGCCGTTGCCGTTGCCGTTGACGTCGCTACCTTCAATTGAACGGTGTTGTTGTTGTTGCTGTTGAATAGCATAAAAAAAAGGTTGTACTTGTAAAAACAACAAAAAATACGCGAATAAAAGTGGCAATTAACACATTTTTCATAGAGCGTCGCAACCGGTTCAATTTCCAGAATAGACGCCGAAAAGTGCAGAGAGACGCAGAGACAGGCAGCCAGACGGACAGACTGACTTACACATAATACATAACTTTATCTGTGCTACATACACGTACACACACACACACACACTCACACACACACATGTGCTTTGTGCTAATCTTTAAATTGAAAGAAATCTCAGTGGCAGCTTCTGACGCGGAGGAGCTAGCGCTATGTGGAATTTATTTTGCTGCCGGCGCTTTTAGTTAGCAGGCGACGTGCGGCGTGAAGAGATCTCAATTATCAAATATTTATATACAAACAAAAATAAAAAAAAAGTCTATACATTATTTAAAAAAAAAAAAAAAAACTTGTTGCAATTAATGAAAGCTATAAATATTATTATGCACTCTCGCTCTCTCTCTGCCTTCTCTCTCACTAATACTCCATCTGCTTGGTAAAGAAGGTCGTGCAACAGTCGATGACAAAATAAAGTGCAAGATTCAAAGCGTCTTCGAAATACAAATACAATTGCAAACATAACGGCAAATGTAGTGCTGAAAGTGCGATAAGGTAGCACTTAATCACACATACGCACACACACACAGAGATACAAACAGGAATACTCACACACTCCCACCACACGGCATACACAAGGGCATTGCCGATAAGCACCGTTACTTATCAACTTTGATATCGCACTCTCGCGCTCGTTTACTTGCTCTCTCTCGCTCTCGCTCTCGCTCTCACTGTTGCGGTTATTGTGCGCGTTACTCTCACGCGTAACTGTTCACTGGGCAGCAGAGCCATACGCACAGTTAGAGCACAGCTGTTGTCGTCGGCCAAGTGTCCCAAAGCAATGAAGAAGCAGCAGCAAGCAGAAGAAGAAGAAGCCGAACAACAACAATAACAACAGCGCGCACAAAGCTCGACGCGCAGTTTGCATTGTCGATTATGCAAAGCAACAACAACAACTGCCGCTCATCTACATGCATACATACATATGTATACGAAATACAACTGCAATATATGTACATATATATATTTATCCTACTGCATGTGCAAAGCAATTAAAACAAGTGCTCTGAAACAATAACAAAAACAAAAAGAAATATATACATACATACCTATCTATATATACATATATAAATGTATCGCGTCGCTGCTTACAAAATCAACGCTAAACACTAACAACAACAACAACAGCAAACTTTGCAGCACCTACACTCACACACACAAGCACACAAACACAGCCACAATGACCAGAGATAGGCTGCCAGACCTTTTACAGGTGAGTCGCTGTGTAAATTGTTATTTTTTATGTATATTTTTTTTAAGTTATTAGCGCCAATGTTTTTCTGATTCTTTTTTTTTCTGTGAGAGAGCAAGCTCAGTTGTTTATTGAGCAAATACAGTGTGCCAAAATGCAAAATAATGAGAGTTTTGCTCAGAAGAATAGAGTGTTGCATAAGTGCTTCATAAATAACATCCTGTGGCGCCCATTGTTAGGCAGTACTTTCGCATAGAGTGCAAAGCAAATGAAAACTAAATTGATGCATATAAAATAGAAAACTCGTGTTTCGTCTAGCTGCATTTTGAAATAGTATTCAGTTTACTTCTTTTTATGTTATTTTTTTTGCCGGCATTGCCGAGCACTACGCAACATTCCACAGCCGGCATTAGCACTATCTTGTCATGTACTGTGTTGGGGGTGGGGGGAGATGGCGCGGTGCGTGTTGTCATTGTTGAGCTCGGGCCGTTATTATCAGATCGTCCACAGATAAGAGCGATAAAGTAGCCCTCATGTGAGGGCCATTCCCCCACATCCATTGCCGTTCCAATTTCCAATTTGGCTGGCCAACTTTTATTATGCACAACGCTGCCAGATTGTGCATTTCGCGCCCATCGTGCCCAGCCCCCGCCGAGCAGCGAGAGCAGCGCAGATCGTTAGCGACAAAGAAAACAGCTACAGCCTAAAAAGAAGATGAAGAGAAAAAGCCGTCTAATTTAGGCACGAAGTTTTAGTTAGAGTCGCGCCGGCATCGCTGCAGCAGCGATGCTCGAAAATCAATTTTGTTTGTTTGTTTTTTTTTTTTTTTTTTCATTCATCTGTGAAGCTCGGGCTGTGCTAACTGTCTAAGCATTTTGTTAACTATTTTGCAGCGCTCGCTGAGCGCCAACTCAACGTCTTCATCATCGAACGGCTCGCTTTTGCTTAGCGCTTACAACGCTACCACCGAGTCCTTAACCAACAGCAACAGCAACAACAACAACCATAGCGGCAGCAGCAGCGGCGTAGACAACAACAAGGATCGCAGCAAAATGTCGGGAACGAATGTGGATGCTATTCTGACTCCAGTAAGTATGTGTGAGTTGGTGTGTGAGAGTGCGTATGTTTCTATGCGTGTGAGCGAGAGGGAACTGTTTGTGTATCGTAAAATGTCGCAGCAGGTATCGAATGTGGATGCTATCCTGAAGTCTGTGACTGTGTGCGTGTGAGAGAGCCCTGAGTGTAGCGATACTAGAGATGAGCGTGCGTATCGTATAATGAGACATAATTATGCTCCGAATCATGAATGAATTTTGTATAAAATGCAAACTATAAATACACAATCTCAACAAGCTGCAGGCTCAGATAAGATTAGCATGAGATAAGTGTAAGCAGTGAGAAGAAATGAAATCACTACTCTTTCTTCTACATTTTCTTTGTGGCTCACGGTGCGATGTCTAATATTTAATTGCGTGCGTTACACACCAAATGGAACCTGAGCTGTTTTCTTTTTGTAATCGGCACGCTGTCATCGCCAAGCAGGCCCATTGGATTCTATAACTGTTGTTTATCACACAACTTTTGATGGCCACGCGAATGAATCAGCCAGCGAGCAAGCGCCTCCACATCAGAAATGAATTACTCAATCGAACCGCGTGATAACCGAATGCTGGCTTATAGCGGCATCTAATTAATAAAGTACATACACATATACCAACAGATATACAAATGTATATGTGTCTACATGCATACAGTGTATGTCAATGCCAGTTGAAATTATTATTATTATTACTATTATGTATGTACTATTATGTATTAAGGGTTTAATGAACTTTTTGTTACAGAATCTTGGATAACGTAACGAATTACCGTTGAACTACATACATATGTATGTAAATTCCAATGAATTTTAAAAATTGTTCGCTTATCGCAAGCCGGCTTGCAGTATGTGTATGTATGTGTGTGTGTGATAGAGAGAGAGAAAGATAGTTTTGAGAGTGAGAGCACTTGACTGTTATTTAAATATATAACTGTATATTTATTACAAAAACACATATTGCTCACACGTTTACCAACACTACTTGCAGTATTCGGAAATACGGTATCAACTGTCGCAAATCGTGACCAATCTGGAGGCCATGGAACGCATGTCGCAGACGATACACTTGCGCACCTTCAGCGGTAGGTACAGTGAATACACATTAGCGTTAACCCCAGAAAGATTCATATATACGAAATACATGTATTTATACCACAGAGAACGAAATGGATGAGCTGCACAACAAGAATCTGCGATTGGGCAATCAGCTGATGAGTCGATTCAGGGAATTCAAAACGAATCTGCCGCCCGAGACGGACTACTGCCTGGAGGCGCGCATGAAGCGCACCCTCTTCTATGGCCTCTACCAGACGTTCATCAATCTGTGGCAGAAGAACGAAGAGTTCCTGCAGAACTATGAGATGAAGGTCAAGAAGAATCTGCGCATGCATTCCAAGATCAGTAAGTAATCAAGCGATCGCAACTCGATTCCCATTAATCCCACTTTGTTTAGTCAATTCGGAGGCCACAGATCAGGAGATTGAGCTGCTGATCGAGAACAAGACAACGAAGCTCTTTGTGGACAATGTGAGTTCGATGATGATTAACAAAAAGAAGCAACAACAACAAAATTAAAAACCAATTGAATTGTTTTAGATACTGCAAGAGACAGATAAGGAGCGGCAGACGCTACGCGATCTGATGGATCGATTCAATGAGCTGCGCAAGCTGGAGAAATCCATTGAGGATGTCCATGCGCTCTTCATGCGCATCCAAACGCTCGTCATGGAGCAGAGCGAGACGATACAGCGGGTGGAGTTCCATGCGAATCAAGCGACCCTTTACACTGAGAAGGGCGGCACTGAGCTCGACAAGGCCAACGAGTACCGGGAGAAGGCGCGCAAGGTGTTTTAGTTGAAAATAAATTTCATAACTTAGTATTTTCTTAATATCCATCTTTTTTTTTTGCAGAAAAAAATAATGATCATTGCCATACTCGTTGCAGTTGGGTTAGTTTTAATTTTTATCGGTATTTATTTGTGATGCACACAAGCGCAAAACAATTTATATATAATAATGTATAATATATACTTTTTTTTCATATGTATAGGACAAATAAATTTAATTTTGCTAAGCAGATTTTGTTTTAATTAAGCGGCAGACTTTCAAATGCCAAACTCACCACACTTGGACAGGCGCGCCTACAGGGTTGCATTTGCTATCTCTAGAAATGTCTGCAAAAGAAATGACATATTTTCTGTCAGCTGATTTTTGTTTATACATAATAAACATTTACTTTAAATGGTTTGCCCAATATTAAACCAATATTAATTAAATCCAAAAATGGGAAGACTACTGAAAAGTTAAGATGAAAGCAATAATTTTGATACACATACAAAAATGGCAGCTTTAAAATATTTTTACGACGCCCGTGCTGTTAAACGTTAACGTACGCTGTTAAACGCAATCATCTGTTCCGTTACGAGACAATCCATTTTGAAAACACAGAAGCGAAACTTCTTATACGACCGGAATTTGTGTTAACAGTAAGTAATAAAACCAAGATTTTAGGTCACCTCTATTACAGTATTGTTTATTTCTGTCCATTTAAAATTAAAAAGAAAAAAGAAAATAAGTGTATTATTTTTTAATTTAAATATAAATGAATAGACTCAGCCCTAGATACGCTTAATGTTCAAAAATACCAAGTAAGCTGCAAAATTTAGGTAGACAAACGCAATATTTGATATGCCATTTCGCAAAAGCCTTGCAAATAAACACAACAACAATGAATTTCCTAGGAAATTCATAGTTCCAGCTAATTGAATCAGCAATGTATATGCATAAATCTGTAACGTAAGCGCAGATTGAGTAACGTAACTGCAAACCTAACAGGGCTATGTTATGGATATGTTAACAGTCCAAATAGCCATTTAACATAACATAATACGCTGCCAAAAAATGCAAAACAATGAAGATAAATAGAAGCCAAGACGAAAACAAGTCCAACGTAAAATAATTAATTAACTCATTTGGGGTAAGTGCACAAGTGCATACATACAATATGCTGCTAGTGATCGAACAACAACAGCCAATCGAACGCAAACAGACAACAACAAAATCCAATCAAATTCTTGACCCATTGGCGAGCGCCATTTTTTCGCTGGCGTCGCACAAAGTTTGCCATTGATCTGCAAATTTCAGTGAATCTGCTGCAGATCTGTTATCTGTGCAGAGTGGGATATTTGCAGCATAATAACTGGAACTATTGCTACCATTCGTTATAGCCTGTTCGTTGCTTTGCCGTGGGCCGTGGGCCGCAATGGAGGACAACGGCAGCATGTGTAAAAGTGTGAAGTTTGCAGCCGAATCTGTTGTTCCCGAGACATCGACGGCAGCCAATGCAGCCAGCACATCTGCCAGCAATGGCAAGGGTGTGCAGTTCAAGTTGGCAGCCGTGGCCGAGCCCGAGGAGCTGCTCGGCTCGGTGACGACACAAAATTGCCCGGGCACCCGAGCGAGCGCGCGCGTCATACAGAAGATGAAGTTGGATCTGACGCGTCCGATGACACCGCCGCCGGTGGAGCGTGAGCACAGCAAGAAGGAGGAGAAGGCCGCCCAGAAGACGCCATCGCAGCTGCGGGCGGCCAGCAAAACGACCTGGACAAATCTGGAACGCAACTGTTTCTTCGATGCGCTCAACGAGTTTGGCAAAGATTTCGAGGCGGTGGCCAATTGCATCAATGCCAAGCTGAAGCGTCGCAACTCCAGCAGCGACTATAGCTTCAAGACCAAGGACCAGGTGCGCCAGCATTACTATCAGACATATCACAAGATTGGCAAATATGTGCGCTTCACCGATGGTGAGTCCCTGTATATATCAATAATCCGCCTTCACCTAATTAAATCCTCCTCCTCTTATAAAGAGCTCAAGAAGCCCGCCCAGGAGCTCTACACGCTCATCAACTATGGCGAGATGAGGCGCAAGCTGCAGTTCCTCACGGAGAAGCACTTCATGAAGCTGAAGCAACTTATCTACCAGGGCCACATCACGGTGCGCAGCAAGGGCAAGAATATACGCATCAAGACGCCCTCGTGTAAGGCGCTGCGACGCCTTAATCAGCTGGACGGTAAGTTCATCCGGATGAACTGAAAGCCAATCCATATCAATTCATTTTCATATTCCCACCTCAGACACATTGGAGGACATTCGCCTGCCCAGCAAGATCGAAGTGCTGGTCAGTCCGGCGAACATGGAGGCCTTTGGCCGTGTCCAGGCGCTCGCCCAGAATCCACGCGGACGAGCCATTGTGCCGCTGCACAAGAAGCTCATCACGTTCATCAAGACGTTTCAGTACAAATGGCGCAGTCCGGACGCCCGCCTGGCGGAGCAGCATCTCCAATCGAGCAGCGCTACTGCCGCCACTACCAGCACCAGCACCAGCGCCCCCGCCGCTGCCGCTGCCACTGCCGGCAGCGCAGAGCCGGCCGAGACCTACACGGAGCCGACGGTCTGCTTTCTGCCCAAGCCAGGCGTGCCCATACACCGGCCGCTGCTCAGCATTACGGCGTACTTGAGCAGCGTCAACATCTGCCTGGGCGCCTACGAGGAGCGTCTGGGCGTCAAGGTGCGCAGCGAGACCCTGGACAGCACCGCAGCTGCTGCAGCGGCAAGCGCCAAGCGGGCACGCACCGAGAGCGGCTCGGAGAAGCGTTCGCCAGAGACGAAGAAGCTGAAGCCGCAGTCCAGTCCGGCGCACGACAAGTCCATGGACGAACTGGCCGAGGCGAGCAATCAGGTAAAGCTAGAGAGCAGCAGCGGCGACGAGCTGAGCGAGGAGATCAACGATTTGCTCACATCCACAAGTGCTGGCGGTACAGCTGAGTCAGCCGAGATAGCTGCTCCGCCGCCGCCCGCACCGCCAGCCCCAGCACCAGCTCCAGCTCCGGCTCCGGCTCCGTCACGAGCCAAACGCAGCGATGGCCCCGGCGCTGGCGGCGGCAAGGGCGCCAGGGCAGCGGCTGCAGCGCGCAACTTCAAGCCGCTGCTCAGCGACGACGTGATCAAGCGCATACGCCGCGGCTGGACGATAGCGAACTCGGCGGACATCACCATCGGGGATCTGTACGTGGTGCTGGGCCAGGACTCCAAGCTGGAGCTCGAGTATTACTGGTGTGAGCCGGAGGTGGGCACGTCGAGCAGCGCCACAGGCGTCAGCGCCTCGACGTCCACGTCCTCCTCGTCGTCAGCTTCGACATCGCTGCCCTACAATGCCAACGACTGTGATAGCGTGGAGCGCGTCAAGGCCATCAATACGGCGTCGGTGAGCAACAAGCTGAAGCATCTGCTGCTCGTCGCCAATCTCAGCGAGCGTGTGCGCAAGCGCCAGTGCAGCTGCGGCCACAGCTGCGATCGCAAGCGCGATCTCATCACGAAGGCACGCTGGATGAGCAATCTGGGCGGCTCTGGGCCCGGAGCGGCAGCAGGCGGTGCAGCTGCGGCAGCCAGCGCCAACCCTGGCGATGGCAATGAGGTTGTCTTTCGCACGCCCATGCTGCCAGTGCGTCGGCCCATGGTCAACATCATTGATCCAGTGCGTCAGCTGAGCAAGGTGCGAATCACTTACAAACTGTTGCGAAAAATATATATTACAAATTTGCATTGCTTTTCCAGCTGTCGCGCCAGAAGCTCTCACGGCAGGTGCTGGTGCAGCGTTGCCTCCTGCCGCCCTCCTCGGTGGATCAGCCGTACGATGTGCTCAGTCTGCGGAATCTGCAGAACGGACTCTTCGAGCCCATCGACCGCGTCAGCAGCAGCAGCAACGCAAACGACAACGATGAGATCAACGCTGTGATATCCAAGCTGAATGCAATCAGCAGCAGCAACGCCAGGCAGCAGCGGGCAGAGGCCGAGGATCGCAACAGCAGCAGCAGCAGCAGCAGCAGCGGCATGGGCAGCAGCATCAGCACCAACACCAACAGCAACAGCAACAGCAACAGTACCAGCGGCAGCGGCGATGGCGACGCCAATAATAGCCATAACAACAACAACTACTACAACAGCATGGAATGCAGCGGCTCGGGCGTCAGCGGCCTGGACATGCCCAACTTGGACTTTTGCGCAGAGCCAACAGCACTGCCAGCCACAAGCACAACACTGCCCGAGGATGTGCAGGACGAAAGCACCTGTAAGCGGAACCTATCGAATAGAATCCATGTGAACAAAGACTTAGATAATAGGTAGAGCGAACGAGAGAGAGAAAGAGAGAGCATGGCTTAGAGTTTAGATCAGGACAACTGATGTCCAGGGAGGATGAATACTCTGCTGATACCAGGCATTAACCCTAGAATAGGATGTACAATACTAGAGCGACAGTAAGCGACTTAGAACAAAGCGTAAAGAGTTTAGAGAGTAACCAGGATCGGGGAATACTCTTCTCTTTTAAAACAAGAGTCGATGTGATAAACTTAAAAGATACTTAGGGAATTTCTAATTAGTTAAAGGAAAAGAGGAAAACGGAAAACGGAAGAGAGAGAATTCTACGGTAGCAATAACTTTTTTTTTTTTTTTTGCAACTTGAGGTCACTTGTGTGTGCATTGGCATTTCAGTTCCAATCGTTCCTCGTGTCTTAAGCTTAGGCTATCCCTTTTCATTCTATACAAATATCTTAACAACTGTGCTGATCGTTGATTTAATGTTAATTCCTTTTCTTCTTCATCTTCTTCTTCTTCTTCTTGTTTAGCTCAAAGCTTCTTCAATGGCAGCGTCAGTCCGATGCATTTGCTGCGCGACTCCACGTCCAATGCACGCTGGCTGGAGGAGAATATCAATGACTTTTCGCTGACCAGTTTGCTGGGGCATCTGGATGATTTTGATGCCACGCGCGATATACTGGTGAGTGAATTCTAGTGAATCTAGTAGCAGATCAATCTCTCAATCAAACCATCTTTCAGGATCCTTCGTCTACGATGTCGGTGATCAGTGAGAGCAGCGTGGATTATCGTCACAAGTTTCAGGAGATTTCGGCTTTGCTGCAGCAGCAGGAGAAGGATTAACACACTGGAAATTGGCCTCTAGATCTTCTAGGGATTAACACACACACACACACACACACACACTACGTTGGCGTTCTTGAATTTGATTTGTTTTCGTATTACTATCAATTAGAGCAAAGAATATGCTATTCCAAAACAGAAAAGGAAATTAATTCTAACACGGATATTAATGTTAATTTCAACATTTTCAATATGTATCTGTATACAGATGTATATTCACATATATATCTATATCTATATTTTAAACACATTACATTTATCCTCATTACTACACTAAGCCTTGTGATTTTGAAATTGTTCTTTTACGTTACGTTTAATACTAATATTAATACCACTTATATGATACTTGGAAACAAACATACACATGCTCGATATTTATTTCATACATATTATCTATACCTAAGTATTACAAGCACTCACATTGTCTTACGTTGTCCAACCCGAACTGAACGGGGTTTCGATTTCATACTTTTTTTTTTTTTTTTTTTACTTTTTTGTTTTGGTTGTAGCTCTTAGATTAGCTTAGTTATTAGAAATTTAGTCGCGAATAAGTTGTATTGTAGTTGTAGTTGCGAAATCTTCATATAATCATAATAATAAATAACAGTTTACCCTGTGTATATACGCCCGAAGAAGAGAATTGCATTTTATTTCTATATTTGGGAAGTAAAAAATTACAAATATGAAACATACGAAAACGTAAAATTGGAAATTAGCATAATGTAACAATAACATATGTATGTATGTGTATATATGTATCTGTACAATAATGTAATGCGTACTTGGTACATTTTAGGCATACGCCACTGTAAGACATACGTCATTTCTGAATGAAAGACACACACATGCATATGCATATGCATATGCATATGTATGTATGTGTGTTTATTGCTACGCTTCCAGCTAAGTTTGCTGATTCAAACGCTGGTTACCAATCGACGCCTCGCAAGACACCGATATACATACATATGTACACACATATGCATGCGTATTTCTCTGTGTATGCATGTGAGTGCTTTTGTAGTGGCAGTGCAATGAACGAGAGCCCACTTCAAGAAAGCAAAAGTGAGAAATAGTTAAAGCGAGAGCGCCACAGAGAGACGTGCTGAAAGAGAGCTGACGCTCGTGCAGTAAATACATAGTTCCGATAAGCAACGGCAGTTTGCTATGACAACAACAACAGTAAATAAGAGTCGCCCGTTTTGTTGTTGTTGCTGTTGTTGCTATTGGCTTTGCGCTGACTGACAAATCCAGTGTCTGCGTCTTAGCCTACCGCTGCAAAGTGTTAATCATTATTTAATTTTTTTTTTTTGTTGCTGCTGCCGCTGCTTCTGTTGTTTTATTTTTTTTTTTCATTGCTGTGTTCTTAATACTGTAATTTTGTTTTCCAGTTTAGGCGTTTTATGATGCGCCAGTCGAGTCTGTCACATTAGTTGGCTGCCAGACGTGCCAGCGACAACCTCGAGCTCCAGCAGCAACAGCAACAGGAACAACAATAACATGGCGGAGAGCAACAGTGTTAGTCTCATGGACTTGGCCCACCTTAAGGAAGTAAACTTATCAGTTGGCTGAATTTATTTATTTTTTTTTTTTTTTGTTTTTTTTTTTGTACAGCCGCAGCACATCTTGACGATGAGCGGCGAGCAGCGGCAGCGGTTCTTGGAGTCGTTTGATTGGGTCTTCAGTGACATAGATGGCGTCATCTACAACCTGGAGTCGGATGTCCCGGATGCTGGCCTGGCCTATAACGCACTCGAGCGGGCCGGCAAGCGGCTGACCTTCGTGACCAACAACAGCGTGCGCACCCTGGAGCAGACGGCGCGACGCTTCGCCAAGTCAAAGATCCAAGTGGCGCCGGAGCAGATCTGGCATCCGGCCCAGACGCTGGTCTACTATCTGCGGAGCATCCAGTTCGAGGGGCTAATCTATATCATGGCCTCGCCACAGTTTAAGGCGGTGCTGCAGCAGGCAGGCTTCCAGCTGCTCGAAGGCGTAAGTAGCAGCCGCGGCGTCCTGCTCAAGTGCTAATCCCATCTGGATGCTTCACTGTTCTAGCCCAATCACTTTATCGAGGAAACCTATGAGGATCTGGCGCGCCACATATTCGACAAGCAGCCAGTGCGTGCTGTGGTCATCGATGTCGACTTCAATCTGACCTCAGCCAAGCTGATGCGTGCCCATCTGTACCTGCGTCATCCCGACTGCCTGCTGATTACCGGCGCCACAGATCGCCTGCTCCCAGTGGGCAAGGGTGTGAACATCATCGGGCCCGGCGCCTTTGCCTCCATTCTCGTGGAGGCCAGTGGCCAGCCGCCGATTGTGATGGGCAAGCCGGGTCGGCCGCTGGGCGACATGCTCCTCCAGCAGAACAAAATCACGGATCCACGGCGCGTGCTCATGATCGGCGACATGCTCGCTCAGGATGTGCTCTTCGGCCGCCAGCTCGGCTTCCAGACGCTGCTCGTCCTAACCGGCGGCTGTTCGCTCCACCAGCTCCTGGCCGTAACGGATCCCGATCTGCTGCCGGACTACTATGCGGACAGCGTGGTGGATCTACTGCAATTGCTGCCTGAGAGTACACCCAAGGCGCATGGCTAAGCCCAACCAAGATTTGAAGCTATTCAAATGCTTTTAGATATATATATATATATACATGCATATATCGTTTTAAGGGTTAAAGGTGACCTTGTCATATATACAGAAAATTTATTCCTAATTATTCCAAACCGGTTCCGCTTTAATTTAGTATATGTATTATATATAGTATGTGTTATATTTTTGATAAGACCATGCTCTTAATACAGATATTCTGTTTCACTTCATTATTTTGTCTCGGATTTGTCAAATTATTCTGAAGTATCCCTTGCCTTACTTTCGTTAGTTGCTTAGAAACCGCTTTCATAACTATACTATATATAGTATGTATACTGTATGTATATTATATTTTTGATAAGATCTAGCTTTTAATACAATATATAGTCTGTTTCACTTCAGCTATTATTTTGACTCGGATTTGTCAAATTTTTTGAAATATCCCTTGCCTTACTCGCTCATAACCATATACCACTTGAATTACTATACTATATGTATTTATATTATATTATTGATAAGATATTCTTTTCAATATAATCTGATTCACTTCTGCTATTGTCTCCCATTCGGTTCGGTTTCGACTTGAAATGGGAATTTTATTGCGCTGCTCCTCTCTCTCGTTCCCTATGTCAATCTCCCTCTCCCACTCCTTCTCCATCTCTCTTTCTCTCTCTCCCTCTCTCTCATTATGTGCATTATGCATTACTAGGTAAACTATTGACTTTATTGCATCTGGAATTCTAGTGTCCATAGGCTTATCTAAGTTACAAATTATATATGATGGCTGTTTAGGGTTCTACGCTCCTCCTCCTGCTCTTCATTGCCTCGGTGGCCAGCTTAGTTAGCCTTATCGCACAGATCGCCCAGGCAATCGCCCACGTAGTCCGGCATGTGGGCATGGCCCGCGGGCAGGCTGTCCACGTCCGCCTGGCTGCTGCCGCCGGTGAGCACCAGCAGCGTCTGGTAGCCGCTGGCGCGCGCGAAACCAATGTCACTGGCCAGACTGTCGCCGACGAAGAGCACGCGGTTGGGCGGGATGTGGGCGTGATGCTGGCGCAGCAGCTGACGCAGTGCCTCGCCCGGTTTGCCCAGCACCGTTGGTTGCCGGCCCGTCGACTGGGCGACAATGTCGATGAATGGTCCTGGTCCTAGAGCGAAACGGAATCCTTTAGTTACCCTAGGCCTAGCCACTGCTAAACCATTGCCTACCGATGATGTCGCCATTGCCGAAGGGAATCAGCGCATCCGCAGCGCCGGCCAGAAACAAACAGCTGGGATTCTGCAGCTGGACGTGGGCACGCATCAGCTTGGTCGCCGTCAGATTGAAATCGACATCGATGATGACCGCATCCACGGGCTCGCCGCCAAAGATGGCCTCGCGCAGCTCGGCCAGAGTCT